>NW_020954267.1:451394-458396 GCF_900497805.2 Vombatus ursinus
CCGCCCTCCGGGGGCTCCGCGGGCCCTTTCCTGCAGCCGCCCACGCCGTCCGCCGGGCCCTTCGGCTGCCCGCCACCTCCGCGCCCCTTTGCCCCTGCGCCCGCCCCGCCGCCCCCGTCCGGCCCCGGGCCGGGCCCTGGCTCGCCGTCGGGGGCCGCCGCTGAGCTGGGCTGGCTGTCGCTGGCCAGCCAGGAGGATCTGCTCAAGATAATGCGGCCGCCCTACTCGTACTCGGCGCTCATTGCCATGGCCATCCAGAACGCGCCCGAGCGCAAACTGACGCTCAGCCACATCTACCAGTTCGTGGCAGAAAGCTTTCCCTTCTACAAGCGCAGCAAGGCGGGCTGGCAGAATTCCATCCGCCACAACCTCTCCCTAAACGACTGCTTCAAAAAGGTGCCCCGCGACGAGGACGACCCCGGTGGGTAGCTGACACCTCACCGGCCCAACGAGGGCGGGGGCGGGGCTGGACGCCCGCGGGTGGGCTGGGGCTGGTGGGGGAAGGCAGAAGCTCGGGGAGCTCGGAGACCGGGGAAGCGAGGGCGCTTGGAGGGGAAGGGGGCGCACGAGAACCCCACTCAAGGCGAAACACGCGTGAGGGTGCTTTCAGGGAGCGGGTGAAGGGAGTTGGTGAGACGCGTCTGAGAGCTTCGGGACTGAGAACAAGTAGGCTCTAGGACGGGGCGAGAGGGGAGGCGCGAGGGAGCGAGGAGCACAGGTGCTTAGAGGAGAGCACCGGGATCTGGAGGGGCGCAGCACGGAGTGAGAGAATGCGTGGAGTGCGGGTGGGGGAGCTCAAACGCCGGACCGGAGGTGCATGTGTGGTGGAAGTCGAACCCGGGAAACCAGGGAGCTGGAGGGCTCTTGGAGCGGAATGGGCATGGCGCCAGGCACTGGTACTGGAGCGCCTTGCAGATGGGAAAGGGTGCTTACAGCGGGATGGAGTCGCACACGCAGGGACGGAAACTCAAACCCAACGGGCAGTTTGGGGAGGGCGAGAGGCGCAAGGGCCCTTGGAGGTGGTAAAGTACAGGAATAGGGGGTGCTTGAGCCCCCTAACTGCGAGATGGTCGGGGGCCATGAGATGTGGGTGCTGGGACTATGGGTCATAGACGCATGGAATTGAGCCTTCTTCCACTGTAGGCAAGAAGGATGAGGGACTAGGGGTTGGAGTGTGCTTCAAAGAAGGCTAGGCAGTTTATTGGCCTAACCATCTGTCAGACTCGGGTCTGAGCGGGGACGTTCGTATAGAAAGGAACCTGAAGAAACCAGTATATTAGGGTAAGGGACAAAGAGGGTTTTTGAGAAAGGGAAAAAGGAAAAGGGCTGTCTTAGGCTGAGAGGGGGAAGGAGAGCCGAAGCAGCCCGCTTCAACTCGGATATAGAAGGAAAAGGAGACACTGACCCACCCCCACTTCCCCCCCCCCCCCCCCAAAATTTTGAAAGACGGTAGAGTGAGAAAGCAACCTTTGTTTGAGTTCCAGGCGAGTGGGGAGGAAACAGCCCCTGCTAGCCAAGGGAGGAGAAAGGGGATCCTTGCATCCAGTAAAAAAAGGCTAAAAGAGGGGGCCCTAATGCTTTTCCATAAAGTGGGAGAGAAAAAGAAATGAGGCATCTTTTTTAATTAGGGAGAAAAGGAGGCAGCTCGTTGAGAAAAATGGGAATGTTGTACTGAGTTGGGAACAGAATGACTGGGTAGGGCAGCTTAGGTCAGATGTAGGGGACAGACTGTGGATCTAGGAGTGAAAAGCGGTAGAGGACAACACACATTAAAGGGAGAGGGCTTGGAAGGACGGCTAGTGCTGCCAGACAAGGATGAAGCAGATTCTAGGTAGGAGAAGAATCAACAACGTTGGCCAGTGATTTGTATGGGTGAATCCGAAGTAATAGCCCTTATTATTATTTTTTTTAAGGGATCTTGACCTGTTGAGAGGCAAATCATGTACTATGAAATGTTCAGGGGGGATAAACTTGATAGAAGAGTCTGTACATAAATTTGCCATTAGTCCTTATAGGTTATTACCCTTGAAAAGGAGTTCCATCACATCCTAACTGGGAAAGAGCACACCACACACCATGCAAGAGTTGCTTAAGTGGGAGGGGAGTTGGAAGAAAGAGTTGTAGTTCCAGGGCAAACGATTGTATCTTTCTGTGAGTTACTATCCCCCTAACATTTTGCTCAATAGTTTAAGTTTAGATCATAAATCTAACCCAGTCTTTCTTTGTCTCCCCCTCCCCATCTGCCCAAGTCCTACTTCCCTAATGTGTGCAGTTATATGAACACCCTATGTAGGTTCTTACCCAATGCCTGAGCCCCAAGAGGTTAGATGAGTTGAAGCAAGCTGAAGAAGAATCTTGGGATGTTCAGAGATAGGCTGCCACCAGACAATTTTGGAATGTTTTTTTTTAATTGAATGTAAAAGGTACTTCAGACAGTTACCTGAATGACTGAGCAAGTCGCTTAGTCCTGTTTGCCTCAGTTTCCTCATTTGTTAGAGAAAGCTGGATAAAGAAATGGCAAATCACTCCAGTATCTTTGCTAAGAAAACGGCAAAGGGGATAACTGAGAGTCAAACACTACTGAAAAACAACAAAAGGTACCTGGGTGATTTATCCTGTGGGACCTATTTACTGCCCATCTGACTAGATAAAGAACATTGGGATGAAATGGAAAACTCAAGCCTCCTGGGGAAGGTACTGGGAGGGGTTGGGTGGAGACAGGGAAAGGTGGTGCTTGAGCTGATAAGCTGAATCTTAAAGAAGCCAGGGGTTCTAAGAGATGAAGATGAAGAGGGCAGAGCATTCTAGGCTGGAGGGATATCACAGAGATGGATGGAATTTTGGGTGAGAGATAGCAGGTAAAGCACCGGGACTCAACCCAGAGATGCAGGACTTTGTTTAGATGCCCTGGAGTTTAAGAACAGCTGAAGACTTTAGGAGTCAGCTGGCAGATCCTTCTCTTTAGTATGTACCACATGAGATTTATCGCCTGAGATTATCAGGTAGACTCCTGTGGACTTTATCTCACAGTGACTTTATGGCCCAGAGTAATCCTGGTTATCCACCACTGTGCTGTAGTTATTTCTTGTTAAAACACCTCAGTACTTAAGGAATGGCTCCTAGATAAATATTAGGTAGCAAGTTTTGTTACAATTATTTTTGCATAACAAAAACAAAACCCTAAAATGCAGCATTAGGCATATTGGAGGTTTCAAAGAGAGTTAGAACGTAAAATCCTGTCTTTTTCAAAGCCTTTTATACCCTGAAAACTATATACCAGTACAATGCCACTAACCTAATTGATGCTCATTATTGTTTCCTTATGGTGGTGGTGGCTAGAGAAAATTGGGTGTAAGAGTTGTGCATTTTCTTCATCTTTAGGAGTGTAGATTTCCATCCCTTGCAATCTGGTATTTCATAATTTCATGTGCTCGGAATTTACGGGGAAGGAAATAGGGACTTTTAACAGCAAATACTGAAAAAGGTTGAGGGAAAAACCCTAAACGATAACCTTAACTTAGTTTAACCCTTGGAGTCAGAACCATCGATTTTCAACCACAGGCAAGTTACTTATAACCTGAACTTCAGTTTGCTCACCCATAAAATGCAGATAATAAAGACTTGTGTTACTCATTCCATGAAGTTATTATGTGGAAAAGGGAAACAATGTGTGACCCAGTAGAAAGAAGATTGATTTGTAGTTAGAGGATTTGGGTTCAAACCCTATTTCTGAGATGACACCAGCTATCGGGGTGGCCTTGAACAAATCACTTAGCATCTGTGGGTCTCAGTTTCTTCAGCTGTAAACAAACGGGTTGAATTAGGTGGCCTGAGTCCATTCCATCGCTAGTCCTCTGATATTAGATGAGAACCATTTGGTAACTCCAGATGTGATTAATGAAAGTGACATTACTAACCAACTCTGCCCCGGAGAGGTGGGGCCAACTTGTATTTAGAGCAACAGCCCCCAGCAGGTTCCCAGAAAGATTTTTCCTGAGCTGAGACTGTTCAAGAACTAGTCTGGCAAAGTTTAAAAGCATCCGGAGTAGGCCACGGGCTATGCTGCCTCTACTGTGTTGTTAGAGGGGTTGCTATCTTCATGGGTACTGGAAGTATTAAAATCTTGTCATTCATATTTATCGGGGGTTTCCAAGGAGAAGGAAATTTGGAGGACCTGGATCCCCAATAGACTGGTTCAGCCTTAGAAAAGGTGCCCATCCAGATTGTGTATGGGAAAGGAATAATCATTTTTATGGCGCTTTACAAAGATTTTCTTAATTTGATCCTCATAATAACCCTGTGAGGTAGGGGCTGCTTCTTACCCCATTTTACAGTTGAGGAAACTGAGGCAGAAGTCAAAGTGACTTGCCCACGGTCACCACGCAGCCAGTAAGGGTCACACTCAGGTCTTCCTGACTATAGGTCCGGGGCTCCATCCACTGGGCCAGCTAGCTTCACCACTCCGGTCCGGAGGAGGTGGGGGGCCAGTGTGGGAAGGGGAATCCATCACTGACTTTTTTTTTTTAATTCCTCACTCCCACAGGGAAAGGCAATTACTGGACTCTTGATCCAAATTGTGAGAAGATGTTTGACAATGGCAACTTTAGGCGGAAGAGGAAACGTCGCACGGAACCCAGCAGCAGCAGCTCCTCCGTGGCTGGGGGGATCCCTAAGCCCGAAGAAGGAGGGGGCCCCGTAATATTAGTGAAGCCTGAAGCTGGAGACAGCCCTCCGTCCCTCCTGGGCCCCTCCCCCTCCACTCCAGAATCTCCAGAGGAGCCCAAGAGCAGTGCCTCGCCTCCCAGCGGCCCTTTACTGTCCTCCACCCCCTGCCTCAAGTCCTTCTTCAGCGGCCTCAGCAGCGCCAGCGCTGCGGGGAGAAGCCACCAACCCAGACACCTGGGGCTACCTGGCGTTCCCGCGGAGCTCTCCACGCGGGGCCTCCAGGGGGCGCAGCGGAGCGCGGCCGCCGGCTTTCCCCCTAGCTCCCTGTCCGAGCCTCAGCCCGACGCCTTGCACTTAGGCAGCAGCAGCGGCGGCGGCGGCGGCGGCGGCGGCGGCAGCATCAGCAGCCCTCGGCCGTCCTCCTATTACAGCCCCTTCCCCACCAGTGGCGGCCAGGGCAGCCACTTCAACAATCCATTCTACAACAGCTTCAGCGTCAACAGCCTCATTTATCCCCGGGAAGGCTCCGAGGTGTAAGTCCCTCCTTTCCTAGAGGCAGGGGGCCAAGGTACAGGCAGGCTGGGTGCCTCGCGTTTGTTGGTTGATGGGAGAAAAGGCTTTTAAACTTTTGAAATGTGCAATTAAAGCCAGGTGCTATGCACAAACTGCTTCCTCTTTTCCTTCATCCCTAACAACCACTCAGCACAGGATAAGCAGAGGGCTTTGAAAATACACTGGATTAGTGATTGGAGATTTTCCTGGGGCAAAAACAAGACACAGTCTAGAGGAAAAACTCGCAACTTCCAAGACCCAAAGTGAATGTGTCCTGGGGGTGGGAAATAAGTAGTGGGAGTGGGAGGTCAGGAATCATGACATTTCGGGTGACTTGGACTACTGGTTAATTTGAATATCTGTTGAACATCTTGGACTCCCCCCCCAAAAATGAAGATGAGGGGACTTTGTGACATTGTACAGTTTTATTTCTTTAAACATTTCTTTGAAGATGTTGCCTGAAAATCAATACCAAAGATACTAGTGGTTCTCAGGCTTCCTTTTGTGCTTTTTACACGATGGATTTTTATGAACTTTTGTAGATACTGTTTCTATATGCAATTTTATATTTGTAAATTAATACAAGTTGTTCTAATTTATCATTTGAACAGGGATAAAATTTATTTTTTTCCTTAAATAAAATGAAAATCGCTTTCACCACCAAGAATCTCGTGAAAGGAATTCTTCCTTTCTTGTCGTTGGATTTGCTTAGTCCTGAGTTGGGTGCTTTAGTTTTCTTAGGCATTTTAACTTCAGCCTGCCTCCTTTCTCCCAGAACTTTAGACCTATGGAAGGGAGTTTTGCTTTCTGTCTTGCAGTCAAGATATTTCCTTTATTCACCCAGTCCTTACCCAGAAACTTAATCCAAGGTGACTGTACTATACTTATAAGGGCACACGCTGAGCACTTACTGCTAAGTAGTACTGTGGTTCTGCCATTTAGATTTAGGATGCTTCACTTTTAGCAACTTATTTATTTAAAGAAACTCAAGGAGCTGTAAGACAAAGTCAGTGTTGTGTGTCCCCTGTATGCTCTCATCTCTCAGGAACTGTATCTTCAGCCATTTAAAAAGGAGTGAGCTAAATTGGCCTGTTAAGGACAAACATATTGCTAGAAGAGGGAGAAAGTGTTTGTTGCCTGCTAAGTGGTTATAGCAACAAATTCTGGCAGTTTTGGAATAAGAATTGTATTACATTCTTATTTAAAGTGGAGTTAAGGAAAAAGGGAAATAGAGATGAATAGAGATAATTATATTGTTTAGACCACCCTCATTGAAAATAACTAATGCCTTCTCATACCCACTTCACTCAATTGTGTTCTCATAAAGCATTTATTAAGCTCCCACTATGTGCCAGGCACTATGCTAAGCTTTGGGGATACAAAGAAAGGCCAAAACAATCCCTGTCCTTAAGAAGCTTCACACTATAACGCTTCAACTATAGACTTCAATTTGTAGGTACTCACAGGGTGTTTTACTGAAGACATACGACAAATAGTTTTCAAAATTTCGTTGGTGGTTGTTCCAGCGTTAGTTAGATTTTCTTCTGGGCAACGGAGGTGCGTCCTCCAGGGTAAACCTTTTAACCTCTTCCTACCTCAGTTCCCTCGTTTGTAAAATGGAGTTGTCCTGGAAGTTCCTTTCCAGCTTTATCTCCGAGAAAGGAAGGGGGTGGGTGGGAAAAGAATACTTAAAATCCTCACAGTCTAAAAAAACCCGATAAAGCCATAGGCTAGAACCGTGTGTGTGTGTGTGTGTGTGTGTGTGTGTGTGTGTGTGTGTGTGTG
>NW_020954267.1:458406-569566 GCF_900497805.2 Vombatus ursinus
GTGTGTGTGTGTGTGTGTGTGTGTGTGTGTGTGTGTGTGTGTGTGTGTACAGGGGCGATGATCTAGATGGAAATTAGATCTAGGCAAAAAGCTTTCGATCTTTAACAACGGATCTGCCGAGATTTTTCAGAGTCTCGACATTTTCGTCTAAGGAACTCCCAGTGGAAATCTGGTGGGTCCGGTTTAATTCATTTCCAACCCCAAAACCCCGCCTTGTGCATTTTTCCCCCGGAGCCAAGCTCATAGTTGGCCCCCAGTTGGCCGCTTGGTTTTGTCGGGGAGCAGCCTGGGTGACTCGGATAGCCCGGGCTCCTCCCCGCCCTCCTAGGGCACCTGGGGCCCAGGTAAGTAACACAGCCCACTCAGCCCAGGGATTCTCTTTGCAATTCAAAGCGGCTGCCGCGGGGCCCAGGGAAAAACTACAAACTCTTGAGTATCTTTCGGATTAAGACCGGAAGCGAATGAGGACTACCTGGGACAAAAGAAGCAGGTTACCTGATTTTTAACGCATACCGCAGGATCCATAAATGTGGAACGGGAAAAGATCTTAGAGGTAATTACTTCGTTTTACAGAGAAGGAAACTGAGGCCCAGAGAGGTTAAGTTACTTGCTCTGGATCACACAACCAACAAGTGTCCGATGCAGAATTTGAACACAGGTTTCCTGACTCCATTAAGCGCCCTAATCCTTATACCTATGCCTCCATCGCCTTTCGTTAATCCATCCTCTCTCACCTCCAATAAAAAATCGAGGCGCTAGAGCATTTGAAATATCCAGCAAGCTCTAACCTGGAGGACTGGAGTTTTAAAAACACCTTTTCTCCCTCCCCGAGGTTCTCAAGCACTCTTAAGGCTCTGCCTCCTCTCCTCGCAGGTTCGGCTACCCCTTTCTTTATAGAACAGAACAGTAGGTTTCCTCCTACCTCCTATATTAAGTCAACTGGCAGCCGCCGGGGTCTGGAAGGCTCCCTTCTCTCCTTTCCTCTTCCTGCCATCCCACTGCCCTACTTGGCGGCAAGCTCTCTGTTTCACTTTTGTCATGGAAAACTGGCTCAGATGCCTTAGAGTCCAACCTGAATGAATCCTCGTGGGATAGTGTGGGTGTGTGCGCCCGCGCGCGTGTAAGTGTGTGTTCGTGGTGGGTGGGTCTCCTCTCACCCTGAGGGGTTTGGCAGAGACACTAAGGGTCCCTGCGGGTCGGGGCAGGGGGCCGACGCCACCCCAGGAACCCTCAAAGGTCTGAGCCACCTACTCTGGCTAGTTGTTCTGAGGCTAATAGCAGTAACTTACATTTGTATAGCGCTTTGCCCGGTACCAGATGTTATCACACATATCTCATTTCGTAAGAGCTGACGCTTTGAGGTTTGCAGAGGGTTAGCTCGTTTGTTCCTCAGATAGCTTTGTTAGGAAGTTGATGTTACTGTCACCCCCTTTTTACCTGTGAAGAATCCAAGACTTAGAAAGGTTGATTGACCCAAAGTCATAGGCTAGCAAGTGTCTGCGGCAGGATTCGAACTCATCCAGGACCAAAAGTAAAGTCCTCTCGATAGTATTTTAATCTCTTCACAACCTGGCTTCTTCCTCCCTTTCTTACACCTTATGCCTGCCTTTTCACTCTGTGATCATGCTACACAGTCTTATTTAGAGTTTCTAGGACACCACACGCCATCTCTCTCTGTGCCTTTGAACTGGCTTGCCCTTAAATCTAGAATGTTCTAGCCCCTCCCCTTTGCCTCTTGGCTTTCTTAGCCTTTTTCGGTCTGTCGTGCAGTCCTTCAGTCCTGTCTGACTTCAAGACGTCTGGACCATAGCGCTCCAGGCCTTTCTGACCTCCACTGTCTCCCAAAGTCTGTCCAAGCTTACTGTCCACGGAGTTTTCATGGCAAAGATACTGGAATGGTCTGCCATTTCCTTCTCCAGTGGATCACCTTTTGTCACAACTCTACTATGACTTGTCTGTCTCCGGTGACCCTGCATGGCAGAACTCATAATTTCCTTGAGTTATAGCAGCGGTCTTCAAGGATCAGCTCAAATCTCACTTTCTAAAAAATGCCTTTTCTGGGGCAACTAGGTAGCTCTGGCCCTGGAGTCAGGAGGACCTGTGTTCAAATCCTGCCTCAGACACTTGACACATACTTAGCTGTGTGACCCTGGGCAAGTCACTTAACATCGGTTGCCTCCCCCCTCCCCCCCAAAAACCCAACCCAATAAGAAAAGCCTTTTCGTGTTCTAGTTTGTCCATTTTGGATTTCATTCATCTGCTCTGTACATTACCTCCCTCATTAGAATGCAGGCTCTTTGAGGGCAGGGCTAGTCGATTTGCCAGTCTTCCTCACAGCAGTCCACTGAGGCAAGCATGTCAAATTTCTCATATTGCAGTTGAGCAAACTGACAAAACACAAAACAAGAGCAGAACAAACATGGCAACAAATGTAACCTTTTCTCACTCTCCCCAGCCTCCTGGATCCTCTTCTGTCAGCCACAGCCGTCTAATCACTACCAGGTCTAGTCTACTCGGCATGTTATAAAGTGATAAGGGAACTCTTGGAGCTCGAGGTGCCCTAGCTATCAGGATAGTGGTTCTAAGGTTACATTGGACAGGAAAGTTGGGCTGGCATACAGAATGGAGTGCTGGCCTTGAATCAAGAAGATCTGTGTTTATATCTCGCTTGTTGTACAACTAGACCATTTGTATTCTCAGCATGTAACAAAGTATCTGGTAAGTAGTAAGCCATTAAAAAATGCTTGTTGATGACTTACTTTCCTCATCAATAAAATGGACATAATCCCTGAAGTAGTCCCTACCTCATAGGGTTGTAGTGAAGATGGAAATGCTGTATTATTGACTATTATATGATTAATGGGCTCCCTGTGGATAATTTCTACCATCTAGGGAACCTTTCTATGGAGTATTTATTGGATATCTTGTAAGCAGGTAGAGAATGAGAAGAAATGGAGTCTCCAGTTATCTTTCAAACCTCTCTCAGTTTGGTGGTACAATGGCCTAGGCAGGTATTTTCAAGGAATAGATTGAGAGTGATTGGCAGTATTCCTTGTTCAGTAGGAAAATTATTCTGGACGAATCATATAATCTTAGAGTTGGAAGTACAGTCTGTAGCTACAGAGAGTCCCTTCTCTAATATAGTCACCAAAAACCCATCTTTCCTTGGCTCAGAGACCTTCCTTGATGGGGAAACCATTCTATTTCCACTTTTGGACAACTCTAAATCTTAGTACATTGGTCTTTAAGAAGTTGAATCATTACCATCCTCGCCAGGCTGAGGATATTATAGCTGAGGAGAATTCTGATCTTTTGTTTTTTTAACCCAATCCAGCCAGGAACCCTTTCTTTTGGTTCCAATCCTGTTCTCCCTCCCACTTCTAGCCCCCAGGTTCTCACATTTACCTGAATTTGGCCTTTGTTTCTACAGTACCTGGCAATACTGGACTTATAAGGCAACCACCAAGTCTCTGTGATTGCAGAGGAGACAGCTTAGGATCACTGCTTCTGCACTCAAGTCACCTTGGCTAGGCTGACAGTGGTTCCTTTTGTTCATCCACATGCATATTTCCTTTCTTTCCTACCTCTCACTTCATCCTTTAGATTCAAAGTTCTTAACCAAGGGTCTGGTTCATGAACAGACTTCAGGGGGGTCCATGAATTTTTGGGAAAAACTACATTTTTATTTTCACTAACTTCAAACTGACCTTTAGCACTTTTCTTTCACTTATGAATATTGGCACCAAACCGCTATGGGATTAGCAGTACTATGACTTCGTCATCAACAGAAATCACAGATGTTTTTGTTTCATATTACAATTCTGCTCATTGCTTCTTTGAAATTAGTCATTATTATACCCACTATGAGACTGAAACGTCTTCTTGTCTACAGACCGCATTTCTTTTTTTTTAAATTTTTAACATTTTTATTTGAAGTTTTGAGTTCCAAATTCTATCCCTCCCTTCTCCCCCTCCCTTAGATGGTAAGCAATCAGATACAGGTTATACATGTGCAATTATGTAAAACATTTCCATATAGTCATTTTGTGTAAGAAGATTCAAATACAAGAAAAAAAAACAAAAGAAAGAAAGTGAAAAATAGCATACTTCAGTCTGTATTCAGTCAATATCAGTTCTTTTTCTGGAGGCAGATAGCATGTTTCATCATTAGTTCTTTGAGATTTTCTTGGACCATGGTATTGTTGAGAATAGCTAAGTCATGCACAGTTCTTCATCAAACAATAGTGCTGTTACTATGTACATATTCTCCTGATTCTGTTCACTGCACTGTGCAGCAGTTCTTGTAAGTATAGACTGCATTTCAATATAGTTAGTTTCTTTTGTGATTTTATGTGTTTCATTTAATGCATTTAAAAAAGATTTTAAGAGAGGACAGGGCTCCATGACACAAAAAACCGTGAAGACTCCCTGCTGTGACCTAACCAAGGGGCTAAAAAAAAGCCCATCTCAAACCCCACTTCAGCCTTTTCTCAAAGGGGCTTCCAAATAAGGAGAAGAGTTCATCGATTTGCATTTCAGTTCCTTCTCTTAATGTCCTTGACCATAAGATGTGGAACTCAGCTCATTTGAAGTTTGGCTCAGGGCCGTACATATCTGGCCACAAGCTTTGGAGTGGGCGTGGATCTTTGCTCTGGATTAGCAACTTAATGTAGGTGAACTCCAAGGAAAAAGATATGGTTACAATGAGATAAGGCCTCTTAAATGTTCTGTTTAGAGGCATGATGCTAAGAAGTGACCCAGTTTAGTAACTGTGCACATTTAACTATATGAGACACATTCAAAGGTGCAAGCCTGTCTTCTGTTTGTATATTTACAAAACACTAATTAGTTAATCTTGCGGAAAGGAGCAGGAGGAAAGCTTTTTAGTGGGTATACTTTTTTATAGTCAAAGAATTATAAGAACGTGATAACTTGGATTCTCAACACCTCTCAGTCAATTGGGTGATTATAAAGATGTGTTTTACTGTGGCATAATGCTCAGGAAAGCCTGTTTTCAAACATTCATATGAAGGCTAACCTTGATGCTTATGTAGATCTTTATAAAAATTTTGTAGAAATGAAAGTAGGTTGATACTTACTGATATTTGAAGGGGGACCCTTTAAAAAAATAAAAAAGTCCAAGACTTTTCCACCCCTTTGGCATTGTCTCTTTTTTTCAGAAACCTTGTGAATCCATCCTTCAATGCCTTCAAAATTATGGAGCCTCTAACATGGCTCTCCTCTTGTACCAAGTTGCTTTTCCCTTTTTTAAGGGTCATTTTTACTTCCCTAGGCATCATATCCAGGCCTAGGATGGTAGAGTCCAAATAGGAGGGATTATACTGTTTTTGAGGGGGAAAATTTTTTTGCAGAAATCTTTATGGAACTTTTCTATTTTTGCCTGTATGTTGTCCTTCCAATTTTACCCTTCAAAGCCTTTCAGATGGTTTTGCTTAGATTTCTTGCTAAGATTTCTTTAAACTTTTTTTTTCTTCCACAAAGCTTTTTTTTTAAGATTTTGTTTTGGTGAATTCTTGTTGCTTTATAAGGCAATACTGCTCATAATCTTCCACACTCTTTCCACAAATGAGTATATATTCTAACCCAGTATTTCCCTCGTCTGTCATATCTTGCTGCTAAGCAAGGAGAGAAAGTATTTGCTGGCTGGGCAGTCCCTAAGCTTTTTTTTTTTGGAGGGGGAGGGTAACCTTGTTGCAGCAATTGATTTATATTAGTTAAATTTTCTGCATGAAATTGTTATAGTCAGTATTTATGTCATTTTCTCTTTCCATTTGCCCATTTTCAATGTAGCTTATTTAAATTAAAATTGTTGTATATTGAAGTTGTTTCAATTGTATAACACATTTTCCTTCATTTTCACACTAATTTTGTATAAACAAGATGTCACCAATACACATGTCAAAATCATGAAAGATAATTTGAAAGATGTAATGATAATAACTTTATTTGATGCCCTTTATTTGATGATTATTCTTATGAAATGAGCCATAAAACAGGAAAATTTATTCTTGCCAAAGACATATGTCAGTGTCATGGGGGAATTTCAGCACAGAGGTCAAGTGGACAAGGACTTCTGGATGATGAAGCCTTCAAAATATTTCTATTTGCACATCACTTTTGATTTATCAAGCACTAGAACATTAGAGAGCTTCTTAAATGAGATCTACAATCACTTAAAAGAATGGTGCTCAACCATTTACACAAGAAAAACCAAGTGGATAAAAAATGTCTTCTTGTCTTGATAACAGAATACAACAGTATGCAACAATATGTCCAGTCAACATGTGGCTGGATGGACAACCTTGTCCATCAGTGTGTGTGTGTGTGTGTGTGTGTACACATGTTTATGTGTGTGTATACATGTTTATGTATATATTTATATGTGTTTATACATACTATACATATCTATACACAGTATATATCTGTCCCAGATATAGATGTGTATGTATAGATATTCACACAAATGTGTATATATTACTGTATCTATCTATTTATCTAATCTATCTATGCCCTGGACAAACTGCAAATGAGCCATAAGCTGGGTCCAGAATTGAACAGTAAGAGAAGATCAAGTTGGAAAATTGCCTAATTCTTATAATGACCACCATCTTCTCCCTTAAAGAAAGGCCCACCTTTTGAATATCAATATTTTTCTGGTGAGGCAGCTGGGTGGCACAATGGAGTGCCTGGCCTGGAGTCAGGAAGACACATCTTCCTGAGTTCAAATCTGGCCTCAGATGCTTACTAGCTGTGTGACCCTGGGCAAGTCACTTAACCCTGTTTGCTTCAGATTCCTCATCTGTAAAATGAGCTAGAGAAGGAAATGCAAACCACTGCAAGAAAAGCCCAAATGGGGTCATGAAGAGTCGGATGCACCTGAAATGACTGAACAAAAACAATATTCTTCTGGTGATATTATATGATTGAAAATCATGAAATGAAATTGTCTCTGAGTACTCGAAGTTGGTGTCACCCAATGGGCAATGGAGACAGGTCCGTGGCTGTGAACAGACTGCTACACATTCCAAAAAAGGAATTTCACAAAAGAAGTGGTAGGAAGGATGTCATCAGATAAATTAGGATGGGAATAACCATGTGCCAGTCACTATGTGATGGACAATTGATAGATATCCCTATTGGTCCATGGGTATCTACACGATGTCAAGAGAAATCAAGGAGGAACCTAGTACACTGACTGGTTCTCCTAAGATGAACTGATCAGAGGATATGGCTAAGAGTTGGATAAGACAGGTAGAAATGTATGGGTTGTAATCTACCTTATAAAACTTAATGTGGTCTGTAAGTGGTGTGTTATTATTTTTTAACCTTGCTAAGCCTCATCTGAAAAAATGGGGTCATACTACCCTCCTAATCTATCTCACAGGCTTGATATTGGACTGTTGTCAGTGTTGGGGGAATTTCCTTGGAGTCTCTATTTACCCAACTCCATAAAGCTGTTTCTTTGGTCTCTGAGTTTACTTTTTCTGGGGAGAAGATGTTTCCCCAAACTCACAGTATTCATGTTAATACAACTGCTCCTCCACATAATGGAAGTAAATGCTACATAAAGGGGTTTATTATTTTTTTTTTCCTACTAGACTGGGGCTCTCTCCTCACTAAACTTAGCACACAGATTAAGAGCTTAATTTATTAAGTTCATTAGTTTATTGAAATAAAAGTATTTTAATTAGTTTATTGAAATAAATAGCAGCTGTTCAAAAATGTTTAACCAAAACTTAAATGCTATTAAAAAAAATTACCAATCCATTTCCCTTCTCAAGATACAGAGAGAACAGGATAAATTAAATAATCAGTCTTTTCTATTCCCTAAGGTATACATTGTTAACTTGCCCTGAGCAGGGTAGGCATAAAAGACACAGGTGGAGCCTTGAAGTCTGGAACTTTGAACCCTTAAATCTGTAAGGGATCATGTAGGCTACCCCCTCCCCCCCTGCTTTACAGATGAGGAAACCAAATCCTGAGACTAAAGCGACATGCCCACAGTAACACAGCCATAGCCAGTTAGTACCAAAGTGACGGCAGCTTCCAATACTCACTTCTCTACCCATCAATCAGGCAATTAAAGCATGACTCCATTTGTGAATTCCAAAGGTAGACTCCATTTCAGAATGGGTTGAAAGGCTGAAAAACAGGTTTATTTTTTTTTTAAACTCAATTTCCTATTTATTCCCAAGTAACAACCAAAGACTAATTACCATCGGCTTTTTCAGGTAGCACCCCAATCTGTACCTTTCTTTACCCAGGGATCCTAGGAAAACAAGTCTGAGCCCCGAGGGTAATCTTGTGGAGAGAATTGACATACCCAGGGAAATTCAGGTTTAACCAAATAGCTTCTCAGCAGGATTTTGCTTTGCCCAGGGGAAAAAAAAAAGCACCCTCTAATCACAAACTGCCAGAGCTGGAAGGAATCTTAGATATGATCTCGGTCTTTTCAGATGAGAAACCAGACCCAGAGGGAATAAACAGCCCATCTCTTCTTTCAACATTCCTCTGAGATGCCACCTCCTCTGGGAAGCCCTCCTTCCCTGATCTCCTCAGAGGTTACTTCTCTTTCCATCTTCAAATGACCTTGAATTTATATAGCCATGTTCCTGTAGTGTAGAATGATCCAAAAGACCTCTGATGCCAAAGATGGCTTCTTTTTTGTGTTTGTATTCTCAGCACCTTATTGTTTAATTATTGTTGTTGCATCAAATTAATTTGAGTCAGACAACCGTAAACTCACAGATTTAGGGCTGGAAGGAGCCTCAGATGAGGAAACTGAAGTGATCTGCTCTAGGTCAGCAATATAGTATCAGAGCTGGAATTTGAACTTAGGTCCTTGGACTTCCAATCCAGCACTCTTTCCACTCTAGTAGAAGAGAACTCTCTTCAGTCAGAAGAGAAACAGTTCCTTTGCCTCTCATAGCTATGGGTAGGAGATGCACTATGAGCATTTATGGTGGCTTACTTGAAGTCGTTGCCCCAAAACTATAATCTGGGTTTTCTAATTCCAGGACTAGGGCTCTTTCTACTATAGATAATAATTATGAGCTCATTTAAATCAATCATTTATTAAGCACCTACCGTGTTCCAGGCACCCAAAAGCAAAGATCCAGATAGTCCCTGCTTTCAAAGAACTTACATTCTATAGAGAAAGGTACGACAAGTGAACAATTATCCATAAGTAAATACAAAGTAATTTCAAAGGGAGAATGCTGCTAGTTAGGTGGGAGAGCAGGGGGGATTGATTGGGAAAGCCTTCCTATTTTTAGGACTTGACATTTGAGCTATACTTTGAAGGATACTAGGGATTCTAACATGTAGCTATGAGGAAAGAGTTTATTCCAGACAGATTGCAGCATTGGTGAGAAGACATAGGCTGGAAATAGTAGATCTTGAATGTGTGGGGGACAGCTGGCAGGACCATTGAAATGTCCATGAAGAATGAATGAAGGGCAGCTAGGTGGTGCAGTGGATAGAGTCAAGAGGACCTGAGTTTGAATCCAACCTCAGACCCCAGACACTTGACACTAGCTATGTGACCCTGGACAAGCTACTTAACCCCATTGCCTCACAAAAAAAAAAAAAAAAAAAGAACGGAGAGGAGTAATATGAAATAAAACTGGAAAAGTAAGTGGGAGGCCACATTAGGAAGAGCTTCTAATGCCAAGATGAGGATTTTGCATTTTATTATAGTCATAGTAGGAAGTCACTGAAGAATTTTTAAGAGGGAGAAAAGGTGTGTATGTGGGATAGGAAACTAGAAAGGAGTCATTGGACTTCCTTTTGTCCAAAATCAATTTCCCCCCATGTCTGGATTTCCATCCCTACTGTACCACCCCCTCCCCCCCGCACTGTGCCCTCCATCTCTAGAATCAAGCAAAAAGAGAAGCAAGACCTTTCTCTAACCTTAGGCTTTCTATGTCCTGCTGCTTGTGTCCTCTGAGGAAAGGCTGCTGGAGGCCATCTGTGCCAGCTCAAGGCTGCTTCCGCCTTCTGCTGCCAATCTGATCTCCCAAACTCAATATGGAGAACTTCCAGTATGAAAAGGAGCAACCTTCCCTTTGACCTCAGACTGCCATCTCCTGCTGTACCCTTTCTTACTTGATCTCTAGGAAGTGGAGTTGTGAAACAGTCCTTCCATCTGACCATCTGACCTTGTGCCTTCCATCTTATACAACGCTCTTATACTGCATGATGGCCAGCCTCTTCTGGGAAGAGGAATGACACCTTCCACTCAATGATGAACATTCTCACACTTGGTCATGCCCTACATGTCCCAGTGATTCTGAGCTCATGTAGATCATCATTTAAACCTCATCTCTCCCACCCCCCATGCCTCTTTCCTATCCCCTCCAATTCTCCCATCCCAAGGTTCTAACCAAATGCCACCAACCCCTTGCACTGTGCCCTCTGGAATGCCTTTTGCATAGGCAAGATCTAGGAAAGCTCTATAAGCCAGTGGCAGAAATTGTCTAGAGGGGAGAGTCCAGAATGGATAGCTTGAAAGCTTTGATTGCAAGAAGAATATGGAGAATAGAAAGGAACTAGATAATGATGGTGATCGTGAACAAGAGAATGAAAATCTGGAATAGACAGAAAAGAGGGTGGATAATGAAGAGAGGGAGAGAAACCTTCTGAAAGGGGGAGCAAAAAAATGAACTTTTAAAAAGATTAATGAAAAAGACTAGCTGAAGGGGAAGGGAAGAAAAAGGGATCTACTTGACTGAAAGGGAAAACAAGGGGCAAGAATTAAATAACCAGATAAAATCAGGAAAGGGGTAACAAATGGGAAAGGAGATGGGGTGGGTGAAGGGAAGAGAGCTAACGGGAATAGGGCCACCTTAAAAAAAAAGATGAGACTAAAAGATTAAACTGAAGAATAAAATGGATTAAACCAAAGGATAAAAAGATTAAATGGAAGGAACGTAGTACTGTGCAGCAGAAAAGGGGAAAAATCACAACTTGAAAAAAAAACAATGTTAGAGTCAAATGGAAAAAAATAAACCTCTCATAACTTTAAATGTGAATGGATTGAAAATCCAATAAAAAGGGAAATGAGTGATAGATTGGATAGAAAACCAGAACTCTACAATCTGGTGCTTAGAAGAAACAATTTGAAAAACCCAGATACACGAAATAAATTAAAAGGATGGGGAAAAATATACTATGTATCAAGTGAACCCAAAAGTGGGAGTTGCAATCATGCTATCTGACAAAGGAAAAACAAATGTCTATAATATAAAAAGGGATAAACAAGGAAATTGTAGTATGCTGAAAACAACCACAGATAACACAATATCAGTAATAAACTTATATACCTCAAATCCAGGTTCACAAAGGAAACATTATGTAAGCTTCTATTCCTTTAATTTAATTTTATGTCTGTCACTCTTTTCCCTTTTATTGGATTGTTAAATCCATTCACATTTAAAATTATGAGAGTTAGGTTTATATGTAGGGGAAATTTTCCTATTTGGTAAAAACTACTGGGAAGACTAGAAAGTGCTCACTCTGTTCTGTATCTGCTGCTCTACCTGGTTTCAACTTCAAGGACTAAGATGTTTCTCCCAGGTTAAACTCTAACCTCTTCACCATGATGCTAACTCAAGCCTTGACTGACACCACTTTCCTCAGTCTCCTTTCTCCTCTGATCAGAGGGTTGGAGGATGTAGTGGATTGGCTAAACAAATTGTGGTACGTGACTGTAATAGGACATTACTGTATTATATGAAATAAAGCTCGTGATGAATACACAATGTAAATGGAAAGAACAACTACACACTTAAAAAAAATCAAAGGTAAATGTAACAAAATTATAAAGATCAAGTGGGACATAAATGAAGAGATACAAGAGAACATTTCCAACCCACTCCTTAGTGGAAGTGGGAGGTGTGACCCATTGTACATGTTTTTGGACTTTTTAAATGTATCAATCAGTTGTGCTGATTTTTTCCTCTTTAAAAAATGCTACTTGTTATATGGGATGTCTCTGGGGGTGGAGGGGAAATACTGGGGATAATTATGACAACCTAAGAAATAACACATCAATTAAAACTCATTTTTAAAAAAAAGTGGCTACTGCCATAGTCCAAGTGAGAAGTGATGAGGGCGTGAACTAAGGTTGAGGTTATTTAAGTGGAGAGAGAAGCAAGAGAGAGAGCAGTGCCATGGACACTAAGTGGGGGGGGATGTCTAAGAGGAGGGGGTACAAAACAGCGTCAACAACTGCAGAGATGTCAGGGCGAGGGCTGAGAAGAGGCTGTAGGATTTGGTAGTTGACATCACTGGTAACAGACCAATAGAAGTTATGGAGGCAAGGGCTCTTAACCTGAGGTCTGTGCATCCTCCAGGGATCCATGGATAGATTTCAAGGGGTCAATGGGTTTGTATGAGATAGAAATTATATCTTTATTTCAATATGATTGGTTTCCCTTGTAATCCATTATATTTTATGTACTTAGAAACATTGTTCTAGAAAGGGGTGCATAGACTGCCAGAGGAGTCCATGACACAAAACAGGTTAGGAACTTCTGGTAGAGCATAGCCAAAACACATTTATGTTTGTCCTCATTTTTACAGGTAGGGAAACCGAGACAGAGGCTGCTTGTTTCCCTAAGACAATTCTTAAAAGTTTAACCTAGATGAGAACTCAGCTTTCCCTATTCATAGGAGTTTCATATTCAAAGGAATATGAACTAGAAGTAATCTCTGAAGCCATCAAGCCCAACTCCCTCATTTTACAGATGTGTATGCTGGGACCCAGACAGGGTAGATGACTTATTCAGTCACATAGACTGTAAGTGGAAGAGCCAGGATCTGAATTCAGATCTGGCTATGTCACTTTAAGCAATCTTTCCACTGCATCATTCTGCTTTATCCCCAGCCTTGTCATCCATATTACTATTACTATTATAGATAGATATTTAGATAGATAGATAGAAATAGAAATAGATATGAATAGAGATGAATAGAGAGAGATATAAATAGAGATATATAGACAGATGGATGGATGAAGATAGAGATATAAATAGAGATGGATAGATAGAGATAGAGAAGTATAAATAGATATTGATATATAGATAGATGGATATAGAGAGATAGAAGCATCTCTCTATACAGATATATAGATACAGATATACAGATAGATGGAGAGATAGTGATAGATGGATGGATGGATGGATGGATGGATGGAAAGATAGAGATAGGGATAGATATAAATAGATACAGATGGATAGAGATATAGATAGAGAGATATAAATAGATATGTAGATAGATGGATAGAGATAGATAAATAGAGGGATAGATAGAAATGGAGATAGATCTAGATCTAGATCTAGATCTATAGATATAGATATAGACATGGAGATAGATCTGTATTCATAGAGATGGATAGAGAGAAATAGAGATATATAGACAGATGGAGATAGATAGATGGATGGATAGATATAGATACAGATATAAATAGAGATGGATAGATAGAGATAGACAGATATAAATAGATATAGATATATAGATAGATGGATATAGATAGAAATAGAGAGATAAATAGATACAGATATATAGATAGATGGAGAGGTAGAGATAGATGGATGGATGGATGGATGGAAAGATAGAGATAGAGATAGATATATATATATATAGATACAGATGGATAGAGATATAGATAGAGAGATATAAATAAAGATATAGATATAGATGGATAAAAATAGGTAGATTAGAAGACAGACAGACAGACAGATAGATAGATATTTAAAAACTTTCAGAAATGTCCCTTATTCTTTGATTATCAGTCTCTCAGTTGCCTTCTTTTTCTCCCCTTAGCATTAGTTTCTACTAAAGAGTTTTGTGTACTTTCTCTTTACTTAGGTTTGGGTGAAATAAGAATACAGCAGGAGATGAAAACTAGGAGTGTCTAGGCATCTTTCCAGGGCCATTGAGGTAAAGAACATGGGTTACTGCTGTAGTAAAGACCTTGGAGAACTTTGTTCTTTCAAAGGGATTATCTGCGGGACTCTGAGGAACGGACTTCCAGGGCCAGAAATTATAGCAGCTGCTGAGTTGGAAAAATACCCCACCTGTGACCTTCCTGAGATTGAGACCTCGGTCATATGATCAGGTTGGTCTGCTTGCTCACTAACTTCTTGGCTCCGAAGAGTGAGATTCATATAGCTCCAGATCTGTCAGGTTCGTCCATAGGCTCTTGGACACTGTATAATACTCAGGGATAGTTTCTGTGGAGGCCTACAGTGCAGTAAGTTGTAGAGCCACAATTTGAACCGGGGTCCTGTGATGGGAGAGCCAGGCATCTTCACTGCATCACATTTCTTCCTCTGTGTGAAATCAGTGTGATGCATCCACTTAGTATTTATTCAGCAAGCATTTATCAAATGCCTACTATATGCAAGCCTTTGCACCAACTTCCCTAGCACAAAGACAAAGCTGGAAATTATTGCCCTCAAGGAGATTGTATTTTATTGAATGGTAGGGTGAGGAGTTTGTATTCAGGAGGAAGAGGCATTCAAGCATCATCAATAGCTTCAAAGAGTTAAAGGAAGATTAGGACTAGAAAAGGCCATTGAGTTGAGTTAAATCAAGAGATCATGGCCAACCCTGGAGAGAGCAGTTTCAATGGAATGAGTCCAGACTTGGAGGTGACAGTAAGGGAAGATTCAAAACCAATGAGAGTAGATTCCTTTTCTAGGTGTTTTGCTATAGATATAGGATGATATTTTGAGGGGCTTGCAAGGTAAGGGTTTTTTTTTTTTTAAGGGTGAGGAGAGTCCTCATTAGAGAGAGAGAGAGAGAGAGAGAGAGAGAGAAGAAGTGTTCTTGGCTAGGAGAAAGCCCACCTTTTTCTAGAGATTGAAATGAAGTAAAAGAGAATGTGAGGAGGTGGGGGAGTGATGCTGGAGCAATCTGTCTATGTTCATGGTTGACCTTTCTTTTTTCTCCAGAATGTTCCAGACAAAGACCATTGCTGATAGGGAGTGGAGAAGAGAGGTTTGGAATAATTGTCTTTCAGAGAGTAGATCAGGGAAATCCAAAAGGATTAGCCCCTTAAACTATAAGGATCCATTTCAGATTAGATTATACTCATTTTAGTGGATCCAGTCTGCAAGCAAGATTAGCAGAATCCAATTGCACCAACAGCTTTAGGATGAAAAGGAACTTAAGGGCCAGAGGCTTGCTTAAGATTGAGCTGGTTGATCACAATGACCAGCACTTACATAGCTCTTTAAAGTTTGTAAAGCACTTTATTTTCATTATCCTCACAATAACCTAGGAAGCAGGTGATATTTTTGCCATTTTACAGTAAGGAAACTGAGAACAAGACAAACAGATGTTAAGTGACTTTGGCCAGAGTCACCACAACTAGTAAGTGTCTGAGGCCTGATTTGAACTCAGAGCTTCCTGACTTCAGACCCAGCTGAGCCATCTAGCTGTCTTGTATTTAATTTGTATATTATGTGTACATATCAATTCCTGGACAAAATGTGAAACCCTTGAGGATAGGGACTTTCATTCTTTGTACCTGTATTCCCAGCATTTAGCAGTGCATGGCATATAGGAGGTGCTTAATAAATGCTGGTTGATTAATTAATTGTATAATACTCCAGGAGGTACATTTTAAAATTTGATGTTTGTTTTCTTTCTCCAAATAAATGTTTATTAGTGGAATACTATTGTGCTATAAGAAATGATGAGCAGGTAGATTTCAGAAGAACCTGGAAAGACTTACATGAACTGATGCTGAGTGAATTGAGCAGAACCAGAACATTGCACACAGTAACAATAACAATGTGTGATATTTGGCTATGAATGATTTAGCTCTTCTCAGCAATACAACCATCCAAGACAACTCCAAAAGACTCATAATGGAAAATTCGATCCACATCCAGAGAAAGAACTGATAGGATCTGAATGCAGATTGAAGCATACTATTTTCACTTTTTTGTTTTTTTTTCCATGTTTTTTTCCCCTTTTGTTCTGTTTCTTCTTTCTCAATATGACTAATGTGGAAATATGTTTGACATGATTGTACATATATAAATTATATCAAATTGCTCGCTGACTTGGGGAAAGGGAAGGGGAGGAAGGAAAGGAGAAAATTTGGAACTCAAAATATTTCAAAAAATGAATGTTGAAAATTGTCTTTACATGTAATTGGAAAAAATAAAATACTATTAAAAACAAATAAATGTTTATTGATACAATTGTCTTTACATCACCTATATTTCCCCATGTGTTCCCTTCATTCTTGTCCCAAAAGAGCCATCTCTTATAACACAGAATAAAGAAGAGGGGGAAAAATGTTCAGCAAAACTAGTCAACATATTGAAAAAAATCTGACACCGAAAAGAGGCAGGTAGAGATTCCTTCTCCTAACTCTTCTTTAGAATCAAGCTTAGTTATTATAATTTTATAGCATTCAGTTTTGATTGTTTGGTATATTTTCTATTTACATTGTTATACTCATTGTGCATGACGACAGGTTTGCTTGGCAGAGAGAAGGATGACCTTCTCATGCAAGACAGAGAGGTGAACGAGGAAAAAGTGGCCCAAGTGATTTGAGTGATTTGAAATGAGGAGGAGGGGAGAAGAGGGAGCTCTCAGCAAATAGCTTCCATTTTTCCAATGAAATATTATAAGGCAAGGTTCTCAGCTGAGAAAGGGGGAACCATGAAAGGTTTGAAGGGGGATGAAAAGTTTTGGATGAGCTGCTGTGGTAAGTGGGATAACGAATTAGTTAGGGAGGTGTAAAACCATTGCCTCATTTTGGTGAGGGCCCAGTTGAGATTGTTTAACATCAGTTTGTAGTGGACCCAGTCAGCACAGCTGCAGGATTTTCTCCACCTTTGTTTAGTTAAGGTAGTGAAGGCAGTAGATGGTGGAAGTGATCCAAGGCTGAGGATTGGCAGGGCAAGATCTTCAACAGGATAAAAGGACAAGGGACTCTAGAGAAGAAGACAGAATAGAGCTAAGCCTGTTCCCCAAAGGGTCAAGATGAGGAAGGGAGAAAAGCGTAGCTAGTACAAGGGTGAAAGTCTAAGAGAGAACAGAGGGCACAAAGTGTTTAGAGGTCATGGTATAGATGAAGAACAATTTGGAAGGGTGCATTTGTGAATGATGGCAAGATTAAGGCTATGACCATCTTTGTGGGTGACTGAGATGAGTGGAGGAGGAGGTCATGGAAAGTATGCTGAAGGACTCTAGTATGAGAGCAGGAATTGGAGAGGTGGGAAAGACTGAGCCAGGCACTGATCTTATTGAGGAAAGAAGAGTGTCCTGGAGGTCAGTAGACAACAGCTACCAGAATGTTGATTGGGTGGTAGATATGGGCTGAGTGAATCTTAAAGTCAAAATGTTACTACTGAGTGATCGGTAGAGGGGTAATTGCCAATGGGGAACAAGGAGGATTCTGACTCCACCTCAAATAGTGAATGGATTGGATGAATACAAGTGAAACGAGTTGCTGGAATGTGAGGTTGTGTCATCAGGAGGGAGCCAGGTCTCAGTGAGAGCCAGAAGATAAGTAGAGTGAGAAAGGAAAAGTTTTAAGATGAAGGCTAGTTTGTTGCCTATGGAACAGGTATTTCAGAGAGCACAGCGGAAGGGATGGAAAGCTTTAGAGTAAGACATTTGGGTAGGGGTTTAAGAATAATGGTAATAAGAGATCCAGGTGATGGGGTTTAGATGATGATCTTAGGGATTCAGAATCATTTGGATTATGATTAGGAGGGAGTTTATCTTAGTAAAGCACTGAAGATTGAGTACCAGTAGGTTATCAATGAGCAGTTAGGTGACACAGTGAATAGAGTGCCAGGCTTAGAATCAGGAAGACCTGAATTCAAATCCAGCCTCTGATACTTACTAGCTGTGTGATCCTGGGCAAGTCACTCAACCTTGTTTGCCTCAGTTTCCTCATATGTGAAATGAACTGGAGAAGGGAATGGCAAACCACTCCAATATCTTTGCCAAGAAAACCTCAAAAAATGGTCACAAAGAATTGGATATGACTGAAATGACTAAATAACAGGTTATCAGTATCCCTTAGAATTTTGACCTTAGGGTGAAATATTCTCAGGGACTTGGAAAATTCAGGCCTCCAAGGCAGGAGACCAGGTTAGAGACTGAATGGATTTTTCTCTTCTTCCCTGGAAGGGAGGAATATGGTGCTATATGGAATGGTGTTTCTTTCCTCTTCCAGCAAGAAGCAACAGATCAGACAAAAGATCTGACTGACTGGAATATGTGCTCTCTTTTTGCCCCAAAGGCAGGAGACTGGTGCTTGATGAGATAGCATTCCTCCTTTTCCCTCTGAGGCTAGAAACCAGGCAGGAGATTCCCCTCTCCCCTCAGTGATGTTTGCCCTTTGTACTTGAAGAGGACCAAAATGATATCACCCTGTTGGGGGTCAAGGTACAGTGTGTCCAACTGGGGCTGGCCAATCCAATATGAACTCAGAAAGCTCTTCCAAAGTTTGGGCTCAAATAGTCCATTTGAACATTTGGGGTGGAGATGTCTCTAAATTTGAGCATCTTATGTTTCTTTTGAGCTACTGCAATCCTCCTTTCCTCATAGAGCAGGCACCTTCTTTGATGTGGGCAAGCCATGCTGGGTGGTCCTGTGTCAACGTCTCCCATGTCACATAATCAATTCTAAAGTTCTTCAGAGAGACTTTGAGAGTGTCCTTGTATTGCTTCTTCCAACCTCCACATGAGCACTTCCCTTGTTCCAGTTAGACTCATCAGAGTTGTACTCTCTGCAGTAGAGTTTGAATGCTTGGCAGTTCAGCTCAAGAAAGAACCTCAGTGTTCGGTACCTTAATCTTGCCAGGTGATCTTCAGAATCTTCCTAAGACAATTGAAATGGAAATGGTTCAATTTTCTGGCATGACACTGGTATGCTGTCCAGGTTTCGCAGGCATGCAACAATGAGGTCAGCACAAAGGCTCCGTAGACCTTCAGCTGGGTAGGCAGCCTCATACCTCTTCTCTCCCACGCTTTTCTTTAGATCCTCCCAAACACTGAGCTTAGCTCTGGCAATGCATGCATCAACCTCATCATCTATATGTACATCCCTGCAAAATATACTACTGAGGTATAACTTATCCACAGCATTTGAAATTTCTCCATTTTGGTAACCAACAGTTCCATACGTGGATGGGGTGGTGCTGGCTGGTGGAGAATCTATTTTCTTGTTGTTGATTATTAGGTCAAAATTAGCACAAGGAGCATAGAATCAATCCATACTCTGTTGCATCTCAGCTATAGAGGCTTTGTTGAATGCAGAATCATCTGTGAATAAAAATTCACACACTAACTCTTCCTCCACTTTAGTCTTAGCTTGCAGACTTCTTTTTTTTAAGGCAATTGGGGTTAAGTGACTTGCCCAGGGTCACACAGCTAGTAAGTGTCAAGTGTTTGATCTGAGGCTAGATTTGAACTCGGGTCCTCCTGACTTCAGTGCTGGTGCTTTATCCACTGCACCACCTAGCTGCCCCTAGGTTGTAGATTTTTCAAATTAAATAGTTCATCATCAGTGAGGTAGCTGACCTCGATGCCATTTTCATCCTGTCCAAGGCAACTGACCACATTGAGAAAAACATCATGCTAAAAAGCATGGGAGCGGCACACAGCCCCGCTTCATCTCCCATCTCAACAAAGCAGGAGATTAATGCAGTGGAATGGTGTTCATCCTTTTCCTGCAGGAGACTGGAGACTAAATGGATGTGGAACAATGGAATGCTGTCCTCTCTTCTCCAGAAGCAAAAATTTGGACCTTGACCTTCATTACTACCTTGATTTCTTCAGACATTTCATGGTTTAGGAGAAGAGGGTTGTCTCTATAGTAGCCTTAAATTTTGTCCTGGGAGGTCCAATGCCTTAAGGTGTGATAATAAGCCTGGAGGCCTGAGCGAGTTCTTCTGATGTAGGTGGGACCATATATAAGTTTGGAGGTCCTATCCCAACCTTGGTTAATGTGATTCCAGAAGGTTTAAATACTTCAGTTGAATCAATTAGTCAATCAACAGTGTAAGGTAAAGAATTTCCCTGTAACTCCATTTGTTGTTTAGTCATTTCCAGTGCTGTCTGACTCTTTTTGACCCCTTTTGGGGTTTTCTTGGCATTTTCTTCTTCAGCTCATTTTACAGAAGAGGAAACTAAGGCAAACAGGGTTAAGTGACTTGCCCAGGGTCACATAGCTAGGAAGTGTTTAAGGCTGAATTGGAACTTAGGTCTTCCTGTCTCCAGGCCTGGTGCTCTATCCACTGTGCCACCTCAGTACCCTACAACTCCATTATGCGTTTTACAAAAAATTGAGATGATTATAGGGTTTGGGCCATTGGAAGAAGGCAGATGATATAATCTAGGAAACATCTTGTGACTAGCTGAAATAAGCAGACACATTTCTGGGCCTATATATAAAAACATCAGTCAGTATAGAGGTGAAGGATTCCTAGTGCCAGAGTTAGAGCCAGCCCTTGAGAGGGAATTCTTGGGTAAGAAGTTCCTCTCTTTCCTTTTCCCTCTCTCTCTTCCCCCTTCCCTTCCTCTGACCCACCCCAGTTGACCATGCCATCAAAGAGACTTGACCAAGGATCCAACCCAATAAACATTTATTAAAGTGCCTACTATGTGTCAAGCACAGTGCTAGGTCCTGGGGATATAATTAATAAAAAGAAAGACAGTCCCTGCCCTCAAGGAGCTTACAATTTAATGGAAGGAGATAACACAAACTAGGAGGCAGGAAAGGAGGGAGAGAGAGAGAGAGGACAGGACACTAGGGGCATCTTATTCCATGGAATTGAAACCTGGCAGGGCAGCAGATGCAGAGTGGACTGAGCTGAAGAGTCCAGCTTCTGCCCTCTATAAAGGAAGGCATTGGGAGGAGTTTGGCGCTCCTCTAACCCTCCAATAAGTTAGCAATTGAGTTAGCAGCAGGTGATGAGATGATTAGAGGTGATGCACCTCACCTGGGTGAGGCAGCTTGTTCCATGGAACTGAAACCAGGCAGGGCAGCAGATGCAGAGTGCAGTGACCAGAAGCGGTGAATCCAGCTGGTGTCTGAGAAACTGGACCAGTAAGAGACAACACATCTGCCCAGGAGCAGAGTGACACGTGGAAGACAAAAGGATGTGGGAAGACATTGACCCAAGAAGAGAGGCAGCTTCACCAGTCATGATCCCATGCACTGCAGAAGCGTGTTGGCTATGGGTGTGAGAAAGGACTTGCAGGCTGCAAGGTGCTAGGAGTGGAATGGATTACTCCTTTTGCCACCTGCATATCCTATAAGGATCACTGGACCATGAAGTAAGTGGAGGGAAGTAAGATGTATGTGAGAAGACTGCAAAAGAAGGAAGGGGCCAGTTTGTGGGAGGCTTCAAAAGCCAACCAGAGGCTTTTGTGCTTGATTCTGGAGGTAAATTGGAGTTTTTTGAGTAAGGGAGTGACATGGTTAGACATTGGACGTTAGGGAGATCAGTTGACATCTGGGGAGGATGGACAGAAGAGAGATACTCGAGTTTGGGAGATCAACCAGAAGGCTGTTGACATAGTCCAGGGGTGGAGTTATGAGTGCCTGCACCAGGGTGATAGCAGTGTCAGAGGAGAGACGGGACCATGAAGAGAAGTTGGTGAAGGCAGAATCAACAGTTTGGCTACTGAGCCTTGAGAGATAATGAGACGATATGCAGATTTTGGCCCTGGGTGACCGACATGATGGTGGCATCCTTCACAGTAAGCCAGAAGTTAGGAGGAGGGGAAGGCTTTGGGGCAAAGATAATGAGTTCAGTTTTGACATGTTGAGTTTAAGCTGTTTATGAGACATCCAGTTTGAGATGGGGGCCTGGAAGTCAGGAGGTTAGGGCTAAACAAATAGATCTGAGAACAACCTGCATAAAAATGATCATTGAATCTAAGGTAGCTGATGAGACCACCAAGTGAAGTAGTATAAAGAAGAGGGCCCAGGACAGAGCCTTGGGAGATGCTCGTGGTTAGTGGGCACTCTTTAAAAAAAAAAGAGATCTAGCAAAGGAGACTGAAAATAATAACAGCAAGCATTTCTATTACAGCTTGTAAGTGTGATGCAGAATTTGAACTCGGATCTTTGTGACTCCAGGTCCAGCATTCTATCCACTCCACAGTGGCAGAGAAGTGGTTGATAGAGAGAGACTGAAGGTAAGTGAAAGGATAGGGATGGGAGAGGGGGCAATCTACTGAAGGAGATGGGTGGAATGGGATTACTAGTGCTCCTAGAGAGGAAAGGAAGGGAACAGGCATTTACTAAGTGCCTACTATGTGCTGAGCACTGTGCTAAGTACTTTACGAATATTATCCCATTTAATCTTCACAACAACCCTGGGAGGTGGGTGTTCATGTGATCCTCATCTTCCACTTGGGGAAACTGAATCCCACAGAGGTTAAGTGACTTGCCCAGGGTCGCATAGCTAGTAAGTGTCTGAGGCTGGATTTGAACTCAGGATTCCCGACTCTAGGCCCTGCACTCTATCAACTATGTCAATGGCTCAGGAAGAAGGAGGATCCTCATAATGGGGAAAGGTATTTCGGTTTTCTCATCAATTCCTATTGAATAGAGAATTCTTTCTTAGATACTTTATGAATGTTTGATGGATGGTGACACATTAAAATGGTTCCCAAGTTGGTCTTGATTTGGCAAATTAGTTTTAATGCTTATATATTTAATGCTCATGTACACATACATTAAACATATATACCATATATACATTATACATATACTTTAATATAATAATATTTAATGTTTGTATTTATAACAAAGAATCTTCCTTCTTCGATCCCTGGAGTCTGCTCTGGAGAGTGTACCTTTAAGACCCTACTACTAGTAGCTGGCATTCACTTAGGGCTTTGACATCTATCGCCAAGTGCTTTGTCTGCATCGATCAGAAGATGGAACCGATTTTAACGTTAACTGCACCACTGACATGATTGAGAAAAGGGTGTCTTGAAATCAGTATTGCCCAGTGGGCATTTATTTTGCTTGATTCTATTTTTTTTTTAAAAATGAGAGTGGTTGGAATAATAATGGTAGTAGAAATAATAATAACTTACATTTCTATAGCACTTTAAGGTTTGAAAAGTGCTTTACAAATATCTCATTTGATCTTCACAACAACCCTGGGAGGTAGGTGCTATTATTATTTCCACTTTACAGATAAAGAAACTAGGCTGACTGAGATAAGTTGACTTACTCAGGGTCATACACTGCTAGTCAGGATTCAAACTCGGCTCTTCCTGATTTTAGGTCCTGGGTTCTACCCACTGTGCCACCTAGCTGTCTATAGACTGGGCTGGCTTACCTCTGAGCTCATTCCATTTCTTTCTCTTTTTTATTAATTTATTTTAATTTATCAACAATCACTTCCATAAGTATTTGAGTTTTAAATTTTTCTCCCCCTCCCTCCCCAAGACAGTGCGCAATCTGATGTGGGCTACACATAGACATTCCTATTATACATATTTTCATATTAGTGATGTTGTAAGGAAGAATTAGAACCAATAGGAGGAACCACCAGAAAGAGAAAACAAAACACAACAGAAGAAAAAAGAATAGTGAATAACATGCTTTGATCTGCATTCAAACTCCATCATTCTTTCTTTGGACGTGGATAGCATTTTCCATCACGAGACTCACTTCCACTTCTAAATAGAACTCTAGTGAAACTGTACCTTCAATTTTTTTTGGTTAAAATTTTCACCAACATCTTTTGTTCCCCCAGTTTTATATATCTAGACCTAGCTAGGTTTCGCAGTTAATAGAGCACTGGACTTGGAGTCAGGAAGGCCTGAGTTCAGATCCAACCTCAGGGTGGCAAGTCTCTAAACCTCAGTCTTCTTCAGCTTCTTTATCTATAAAATGGAGATAATAATAATAATGAAGACAAAATGAGATCATATTTGGAAAGTGCTTTGTTCTACACATTTCCTCCTCTTGCTCTTGATCTTTGACCTCCCCTTCTGCTCCTCCACCTTTTCTTTCTCCCTCTTTTCCTACTTCTCCATTAGGCAGTCCTAATGGCTTTACAATATCATTGCCATTTTTCATCAAGGTTGGATTGAATCACCTCTACAATACCTCCACCTGGGAATCTCTGTGCTCCTCCTTTAAGACTGTGATTTCATCAGTCTGGGCAATTTTACTCATATTTAAGGCTTCAGTTTCATCAACTGGCCAGAAAAAAAAAGTTATCACCAGGTAGCCAGTCTTTTGGAGAGGGAAATGGCAAACCACTCCAGTATCTTCGCCAGTTCAGCCTAGTTGTTTTTCAGTCCTATCCATTTGGGGTTTTCTTGACAGAGATGCTGGAGTGGTTTGGCATTTCCTTCTCCAGCTCATTTTACTGATGAGGAAACTGAGGCAAACAGGGTTAAGTGACTTACCCAGGGTCATCCAGCTAAGTAAGTGTCTGAGGCCAGATTTGAACTCAGGAAAAGAAGTCTTCCTGATTCCAGGTCCAGAACTCTGCACACTATGGTGCTACTTAGCTACCTTCCCTTATTTATTCTCTATATAGCTTGTTTGTATATATTTGTATGTTGTCTCCCACGTTAGATTGTGAGTTCTTTGAGGGCAGGAACTGTCTTTTGCCTTTTAGTATCCCCTTAGCACAAGTTCCCTGGCACATAGTAGGCCTTTATTTATATTGATCCCGTACTATCTAGTCCAATTGTCAGGAATGGGATTCTTTGGCAATTGGACTAATGAGATGGCAGGGGTGGGGGAGCTGAGTTGTTGCTGGTTGGCTACTCATTTACATTATAAAGCTCTCTCCCAATTAGAGAGATGGAAGGTTAAGATACTCTTTTTCCCCCAGAACAAAAGCATGAGAAGTCTCTGTCATTAACAGATCCTTCTTTGGTTTTTCCTTTGGCACCAGCAAATCTTTTCTAGCCATCACCTCTGGACTGGTAGGAGATTGACTAGCTGGCCTAAGGCATTTATTGAACTGTCTCAACTTTAAAACAAGGATCTTTTTGGTCTTCTTAGGGGTCTCAGAAAGACTCCCTCAGATCTGGATCTTCTCTCACTGTTATTCATTCATTCATTTGTCCATTTATCAAGTATTTATTGGATATCTTCTATGTGATTATAACTAATCCATATAACATATAAAAGGTAAGGAGTAGCTACCCAGGCTGGGGCATGGTGGTTGAGTCCAGAAAATGAGGGTGACTCGTTGGGCAGTCAGTCATTTATTAAGTGGCTACTGTAAGTCAGGTATTGTACTAAGCTCTGAAGGATACAAAGAAAAGCAAAAGACAAACCATAATCTTAAGGAGATTCTAGTCTAATGGGAATCCAACATGAAAACCACCATGTACCCACAAGATATACATAGGATACGTTGGAGGCAATCAATAGAAGGAAGTCAGTGGGGGAAAAGGGAAGAGAATAAGCATTTATTAATATAATATATTAATATAATATAACAGAAATGGTATAATATTTATTTATAGTAATATTTGATATATATTTAATAATATAAAATTGATTAATATAAGTATTCTCATCTGATTCTCACAATAACCCCATTGCTATGTTATTATAGTCTCATTTTGCAGTTATCACTCTTTTATAATTAATATTTTACAGTAGAGGTAACTGAGACAGACAGAGGTTGAGTGATTTGCCCAGGGTCACAAGATCAGTAAAATATTTCAGCCTGGATTTGAATTGAAGTTTTCCTGACTGCCAACCTAGCACTCTATCCACTTCATTAGGGGAGACCCTGCATAGGAGATGGGAAACTACATGTGTTAACTCTATTGACTGTGTTTTCTATTAATTTCTTTAATGATTTGATGTGCTATGCTCTGTGTGTTGTGCTACATGTCACAGATATCTTGGTGGATGCCAGTATGATTTTCAGAGATTGCATATTCTTCACTAGGGGAGGATGTAGGGCAGCACTTAGCTGGCCCAGTGCCTGGCATCCAGGTAAGTGGTTAATAACGTTCATTGACTTGACTTGATATAATGTGTCCCATTATCATGGCAAAAATCTTTCTAATTCTGAGTCTAAGGGCCTATCAGTATGAATTTATAAAACACCAGTGTTGCAGAATGTTTCTTCTTTAAAGAAACTACTATAGATCATCCACTGCATCCTGGGCCATCACCGCTGGTCCTGACTTTTGTCCTGCCGTGGGACTTCATTGACTCTGGATGACAGAGTGAGGCTGATGACTTTGTGCCACTCTGACTTACTTAAATCCAATTCACACACAGATCAAGATATCATCCTACGGTGTCATTGGTCCTCTTCAAAAACAAAGGATGAACAACAACCTAGGAGAGAAAGGAGAGAGAAGAGAGAGAACTGCAATGCAAACGAGCAAGGCACATCCTTGGACAGTGAAGAGACTAGCCTGGCTGTGTTTACGTGGAAATAACAGAGTAGAATGGAAAGTACGTCGAATTTAGAATCAGAAGGCTTGGGTTTGGACACTTGCTAGTTTGTGACTCTTTGTTGTTATTGTTCAGTCATTCAGACATGTCCAACTTTTCGTAACCCCATGGACTATAGCACACCGGGCCCTTCTACCCTCTACTATCTCTCAGGGCCCCTGTAAAACAGCTGGAATTAAAGGTCCCTTAGTTCCCTTATAATTCTAAATCCTATGGTGGATCATGAGGCTGAGACAAGAATTAGGATGGCTATGAGAGGTTGTCAGTGGGGAGGGGACTGGAATACATCTGATGTGGATTCAATTCAACAAGCATTTATTAAATACTTACTATGTGCAAGGCCTGGGAGGGTACAAAGGAAAAAATGGATGAAAGCATCTCTCCCCTCATTCTACTAGTGGGATGTAACATGTACTAGATCAAAAACAAGATTCCGTCTTCATGTGACTTTCTAACATTCTATTCCCTCTGAAGTCTTAGACAAAGCCACTCTTTGAAGGACTATTCTACAGTAATAATAACAATAGTAACAGTAGCGTTTATATAGCACCTATGTGCCAGGCATTGTGCTAAGCGCTTTATAACTGTTTTGTCACTTGACTCTCACAACAACCCTCGGAGGAAGAGGTTTACTAAATGCTTGTGCCCTTCCCTTCCAGGAATGAGAGGGCAGATGGCCTGAGCACAGGCACTGAGGTGAAAAGGGTCATGCTGAGCTCAGGGAAGACTAGTACCTTTGGTGTGAGGGCTGCAGAGCCCTCTGCAGGGCTGCTTTCCACCTTTGGTGTCTACCTGGTCCACCTAATTCTCATCTGTGGCTCCAAGAAGCCATAGCATGTGTGGCGGCCACAACCCGTCAAGCCATTTTGTTTTGTTGTGTTTTGTTTTTTGGCTAGGCAATGGGGTTAAATGACTTGCCCAGGGTCGCACAACTAGTAAGTGTTATATGTCTGAGGCCAGATTTGAACTCAGGTCCTCCTGAATCCAGGGCTGGTACTCTATCCACTGCACCACCTAGCTGCCCACTGGCAAGCCATTTTGGCAGATGGGCTAAACCAGGTTGAGGGTCTCAGACCCATCGGTAAGTTACAGGGGCATCTACCCCAAACATATGAAGACTTCCCCTGGTGGAATGAGCAGATGAGAACAATCTGTTCCAATGTCCATGAAGGCAGCTGAAGCGGGCACCGTGGAATGTTTAGAGGTTGGTTAGACATCAAAGACACCAAGGTCATCCACTGTCTCTCGAGCTATCACCAGTTGTCTTGACTTTGTCCTGCCACTGAACTGTGATGACTCTGGAAGAGAGAGTGTGGCTGACAATTTTGTGCAACTCTGCCTCACTTAAATCCAATTTATGCATGAATCAAAATACATCACCCATACAAAAAAAGAGAGAGAAAATACTGGTAGTTATGATAATAATGATGATAGCATTTCAATAGCTTTAAGATTTGAGAAATGCTTCATAAATATTATTGTAGTTTATCCTCACAACAACCCTAGGAAGTAGGTGCTATAATTATTCTTCTTTTACAGATGAGGAAACTGAGGCAGACAGAGGTTAAGTGACTTGCCCAGAGTCACACAGCTAGTTAGTGTATGGGGTGAGATTTGAGCTCAAGGCTTCCTGACTGGAGGCCCAGCACTCTATCTACTGTGCCACCAAGTTGCCTGGCTGCCAGAATAAGTGGAGAGGAGAAGTGAGAAATAAATCTGGAAAAGCAGGCTGAGAGTGTGATTGGAGCTGAGATTTGAAGGAAGCCAGTCAAGCCAGGAGGTAGAGGTGAGGAGAGTATCCCAGGCACAAAGGACAGCCAATGAAAAATCATGGAGTCAGAAGATATGAGCATCTCATGCAAGAAATTGCAAGGAGGTGGGGCAGCTAGGAGATGCAGTAGATAGAGCACTGGCCCTGGAGTCAGGAGGACCTGTGTTCAAATCCAGCCTCAGACACTTGACACGTACTAGCTGTGTGACCCTGGGCAAGTTACTTAATCCCATTGCCTAGCCAAAAAAAAAAAAAAAATTGCAAGGAGGGTCAGAGTGTTCCTGGATCATGAGTACTTTGGAGGGGAGAAAAGTATAAGTAGATTAAAAAGCTAGGAAGCAGCCAGGTTGTGAGGGGCTTTAAAAGCCAAACAGAATATCTTATATTTGATCCTAAAGGTAATAGGGAGCCACTGGAATTTATTGAGTAGGGGAGTGGATGTGAAAAAACCTGTATTTTGGTAAGATCACTCTGGCAGCCAAAATGGAATAGATTGGGCAGAATTCAGCCAGGGAGACCAACCAGCCGGCTACTGCAGTAGCCCGTGGGTGAGGTAAGGAGGGCCAGTCCTGGGGTGGCATCTCTGTGAGAGGAGAGAAGGAAAGGTACATATGCGAAATTGTCAAGGTTGAGATGACGGGAGTTGGCTTTGTGGATTGGAATATGTGGGATGAGCTAGAGGGAGGAGTTGAGGATGACATCTAGGTTGGGGGCCTGGGGGACTAGGACAATGGTGGTGTCCTCCACAATGATAGGGAAGTTTCTAGTTGATTGATTAGGCAAGTGACACAGTCAGAGATGCGATAAAGAAAACCACTTTGGCAGCCACGTGGAGGACAGACCAGAGTGGTTAAGAGATAAGTCAAGGAGACCAATAAAGAGGATGTCACAATTAGATATGACAAGAGCCTTAACTAAGCTGGTGACTCTGATTGGAGAGAAGGAATCAAATGCAAAAGTTGTCCTTAAGGTGGAAATAGCAAAATGCAGCGATTGATTGGATACGTGGATTGAGGGAGAAAAAGAGGTCCAGGATAATCTGAGATTATGAACCTTGGAGACTGAAAGGATGGGGATGCCATTGATAGAAATAGTGAAGTTTGGAAGAAGAAAAGGTTCAGGGAGAAAAAGGATGAGTTGAGTTTGAGATGACTAGGGGACGTCAAGTTTGAAATGGTCAACTGGTGATGGGTGATGTGGGACTGCTGCTCAGGGGAGAAACTGGGACTGGATATGGAGATCCAGGAGTCATCTAAACAGAGATAATATTTAAACCTGTGGGAGCTGATGAGGTTACTGAGAGAGAATGTGTAGAGGGAAGAGGCCTAGGACACAGTCTTCGAGTATGCCCACACTTCGGGAACATGGATGATAAATCAGCAAAGGAAGTGGAGAAGCTATGATACAGGTAGGAGGAGAGGGTAGTGTCATGAAAACCTAAAGAGGAGGAAATATTTAGGAGAACAAGGTGGTCAACAGTGTAAAATGCAGCAGATAGATGGAGAAGAATGAGGATTGATAAAAGACCAGCAGATCTGGCAATTAAGAGATTGGGGGTAATTGTGGAGAGAACAGTTTCACCTGAATGATCACAAAGGAGTGAGGAGTTAGAGGAGAATAAGTGATGGTAATGATAGAAAACAGCAAGTTATTTTCAAATAGTTTGGCTGAGAAAGGGAGGAAAGATTTAGGATGACACCTGGAGGGGATAGTAGGTTCTAGTGAAGGTTGCTTTTTTTTAAGGATGGGGGTGTGTTTGAAGGTAGTAAGGAAAGGAGTTAGTTGTCATTCAGTCATTTCAGTCATGTCTGACTCTTTGTGACCCCAGTTGGGGTTTTCTTGGCAAAGATACTGGAAGTGGTTTGCTGTTTCCTTCTCCTGTTCATTTTACAGATGAGGAAACTGAGGCAAACAGGGTTAAGTGACTTGCCCGGGATCACACAGCTAGCAAATGTCTGAGGCCAGATTTGAACTCAGGAAGATGAGGCACTGTATTCCCTGTGCCACCTAGCTACCCAAAGGAACTAGCAGATAGGAAGAAATTGAAGATTTAAGAGAGGGAGAATGATTGATGATGCAATCAGCTAAAGAAGATGAGAGGGAATGTTGGCCTTTGCAGGGGGGAGGACCACTTCTTTACCAGAGACTGAGGGAAAGAAGGAGAGGGTGGGAGGTGATGACAAGGGGTTTTAAAATGAAGAGAAAGAAAGAGAGAAGAGAGAGCCGAGAAATTTGTTTCACTTTCTCAAATGTTTATTAGCCACTTACCTTATGCAGTGCATCATACTAGGTGCTAGAGAGTACAAGGCTGAAACAAGCCCTAGTCCCTTCCATGAAGGAGCTTAGATCCAAGAGGGGGGTAAGACAAGAACTTAACTACAATGGGAAGTGAATCTGTGAGCTCATCAGTATGGATGCTCTTTCTAATGATGCAGACCACAGTCCGTCCATTTCTCCCCATCCTGGGCAACACTTTCAGTATCTTCCTATAAATTCCCTGCAGGGAGTCTCAACAGCGTGTGAGGAGCCTCTCTTACCTTTTCCAGACATCTCCAAGATACCAGCAAAATGTTGGAGCTATCTGCCTGTTACCAGCTCCTAACAAATAGGGAGATAAGTAGAGAGATTGAGAGGTGGATGGATAGATAAATAGATAGACAGATGGATGGATGGACAAAGATATTGGCTGACAGATGAACAAACAGAAAATGGACAGATGGATGGATGAATAGATAGATAAACAGATGGACAGATAGAGAGACAGATAGATGGGTGGAAAGACAGACATGGAGAGACAGATGAATAGATGAATAGAGACAGACAGATGGATGGACAGACAGATGAATAGACAGATAAATGGACAGATGGATGGACAGACAGACAGATGATAGAACGATAGATGGGTGGACAGACAGATGGATGGACAGACAAATAGAAAGAGACACGCAGGCAAATGGATGGACAGGGCAATGAACAGAATTTATGTATTACACAGCAAAAATAATGAGCAGAATGGAAAAACATGAATCTGTAATGGCAAGCCTCACCAAAGAAACAAAAGAGAGAACAAGAAGACTGCAAGTGCAAATACACAGAAGTGAAAGAATCTAGAAGAAGAGGTGTAAAAAACAAGACCATGAAAAGAATATATGTTCACCATGCAAGCAAAACGCAGATCTTGAAGACAGAATACTTAGAGAAAACCTAAAGATCACAGGTCTCCCAGAAGACCGCGACAGAGCAAAAAACCTTAACACCATAATGGAAAATAAAGGAAATAATGGAAGAAACCTGCCCAGAACTTCTGCATATAGAAAATGACATTCTAATGGAAAGAATTCACAGATCGTCTCCAGAATAAAATAAAACCCTCAAGGCTGCAAATTCCCAGACCCATAGTGGGTAAATTTAGTCATTGAATTCAGAAGCAGCAAGTTCTGCAAGCCTTCAGAAACAAGACCTTCAAATCCAAAGTAAAGGACATCTGAATAATGTGAGACTATTTGGTGCCCACTAGAAAAAGGAGGAGGGAATGGAATAATCTCTTCTAAAGAGTACTGGAGCTCAGGGTGCAGTCCAGGGTGACCCACCTGCAAATCTGAGCCTAACCATATAGGACAAGTGATAAATGTTCAGAAATAAAGAAAAGTTTGAAACCTTTTTAGAAAGAAAACAACTGAAGAGATTATTTGCATCTCAGACACCCCAAAACAGCAGAAAAGCAGGGGTGAATAAATGCAGACAGCAACAGCAACAGAGCAACCATAGAAAGAGCAGTGAGACACTTCTTTCTAACTGTACACGCAGAGACAGGGATGAAGGTGGGAATCTGGGAGAGACATCAGTAAAGAGATGGACAGCGGGCATTATGGACAGAACCTGGCAACACTCTACCTACAAGCGAATGCTTCTCTTGTGGGACTACATTACAATATGGGAGGGTACGTGAACAGGGGAGCAGGGCCACATAGGAGGATAGAAAGGAGTGAGTGATATGCCGGGGTCAAATCAAAGCCTAGCTATTAGGGGAAAGTGACCTCCGTAGTCTCAGAAAGAAGTGCTTACCGGGGAGTAGGTGAGGAGGAAGGAAAAATGAAATGGGGAGGAAATAAAGGAAGCCTTATTTTGGAACTGAGAGGGACTTCCACCGATGAAAGTTCCCATGGGTGAAGGCACATGATGACTTTACATTGGATGAGGCCCAGGGGTTTGGGTGCCTGAAATGTATACTCATCCTGGGAGGTGGGGTGTGGTTAGAACCCCGGGGAGCAATTGGCACCTGGAGAAGTAGGAAAGCATGGACCCTGGGAGGAGATTTTCAGGCAAACATAGAAAAAAAAAAGTCAACAAGAGAGTATAGATCAGTGGGGGAGGGAGGAGGTACTTTACCAAGGGGTAGTATCCTCTCTGACATCTGCATTGTTCTGAGAATGAGGCACAACAGAAAAGAGGAATCCATTGGATAAGCCCTACTAGGCTGTGGCTTAAAGCACCTAGAGGGCAGAGCCTGGAATGGATACCTTGGAAGCTTTGATCATTTGAAGAATACAGAGAAAAGAGAGAGACCAGATTGTGGGGCCCAGGAACCAGAGAATGAGGGTCTAGAGTAAACAGAAAGAGAAGATGGATAAGAAAAAGAGGAGAAGAAATTCTTTTTCAAAAGTGGTACAAAAAAATGAAATAAAAATAATGAAATAAAAAAAAATAATACTAACAAATGGGACTAGCCTAAGAGAAGGAAAGGAAGGGAAATCTACCTGATTAGCTGAAGGGAAAAAAGAAGGGGTAGAAATAAATATATCAGTAAATAAAATCTGGAGAGAGGAACTAATAAGTAAAACTCTAAAGGGAAAGGGGTAACAAATGAAAAGAGGGGATCAGGGGTGAGGGGAAGAGAACCAGTAGGGAGAGGGCTGCCTTCAAAAAAAGATAAACATAAAGTAATGGAAGAAACTTAATACTGTGTTTACAGAAGAAGAGGAAATCATAACTTGAAGAAAAAATACCCCTCAATTTTAGAGATAGATGAAGAAAAATATAAATCAAACTCTAATAACTTTAAATGGAAATGAATTTGTCCAATACAATGAAAAAGAAAATGACAGATTGGGTAAGAAAACAAAACTGTACAATTAAAGATTAGGGAAGAAATAGATAAATTGGAAATAAAAATATTTATAGAAATGATCAATAAAACTAAAACTTTTTTTAAAAAGACTAATACAATTTGTAAATATTTAGCTAATCTGATTAAAAAGAAGAGAGCAGAAAATCAAATTGATAAAACAGCAGGTGAACAAGGTGAAATCACAGCAAAATCAGAAGAAATGACAAGCATAATAGAAACATACACAGCTATACACTATCCAAACTGAGAACACAAAAGAAATAGGGGAATACCTTCAAAAATATAAAATACCCAAAGTATTAGAAAGCCAGATAGATATCTTAAATAACCCACTCTCAGAAAAAGATATCAATCTAGCTGTAAAGGAATTACTAAAAGAAAAAAAAACCCTGGGAGAAATATATCAAAAAATTTTTTAAAAAGTGCCTATACTTCACAAAATTATTCTCAAAAAGTGAGAAAGAACCCTACCAGAATCCTTTATGAGACAAATATAGTCCTAAAACACAGAAAGAAAACTATAAGCCAATATTAATGAATATTGACTTAAAAGTTATAAACAAAATCTGATCAAACAGATAACAGCAATTTATTCAAGAAATTGTTCATTATAATCAAGTGGGATTTATAGCAGGGATGCAAAGATGGTTCAACATTAGGGAAACAATCAACATAACTAATCACATTAAAACCCAAAACACCCCAAACCACATGGTCATTTTGATAGATGCAGACAAAGCCTTTGACAAAGCATAACATGCTCTAACGCTAAAAATCCTACAAAGCATAGGCATAGGGCAACTAGGTGGCTCAGTGAATAGAGTGCTGGGTCTGAAGTCAGGAAGACTCATCTTCATGAGTTCTAATCTGGCCTCAGACACTTATTAGCTTTTGACCCTGGGCAAGTCACTTAGCCCTGTTTGCCTCTGTTTCCTCATCTGTGAAATGAGCTGGAGGAGGAAACGGCAAACCATTCCAGTATCTTCTGCCAAGAAAACCCCAAATGAGGTTATGAAGAGTTTGACCTGACTAGAATGACTGAAGAACAACAACATAGGAGTAGAGAGATCTTTTTAGAAGATCATCTAAAACCAAAAGCAAGCATCATATACAATGGAGATAAGCAAGAAACTTTTCTAATAAATAAGGACTAAAGCAAGGATGCCCATTCCCCCCCCCATCATTATTTGATATAGTAGTGGAAATTGTGATAGCAATTAGAATTAGGAATTAGTAATAGCAATAATACAAGAGAAAGGAATTAAAGGAATAAAGATAGATAAAGATGACATAAAACTATCTCTCTTTGCTGATTACATGACAGTTTACTCAGAAAACCCCAGGGACTCAGAAAATATACTAACTGAGATAATAGCTTCAGCAAAGTTGCAGGCTACAAATAAATCCTCAAAAATCAACAATTTTTCTATATAATGAAAACAAAACACAAGAAGCAATAATAGGAAAGGAAATTCCATTCCAGATAACTACAAAATGCATAAAATATCTGGGGATCAACCTCCCAAAGCACATAAAAGACTTATATAGAGTTAATTGCAAAGTACTTCTTAAAGAATTAAAGCACATAGCTGGAGGAATATTCAGTGCTCGTGGATAATAGAAATGACAATATTACTAAAATTAACTTATATTTTTAATGCTATGCCAACCAAATTACCAAGAGAACACTTTATAGAGCTTGATAAAATGGTAACAATTCATTTGGAAAAACAAAAGATCTAGAACATCAAGAGAAATGATAACAAGAAATAAGTATGAAGAGGGAATAGCAGTTTCAAACCTTAACTATATCATAAAGCAGCAATCATCAAAACCATTTGGCATTGGTTAAGGAACAGAGAGAAAGATCAATGGAATATATTTGACAGGGGAGATTCAGAAACAATAGAAACTCCAGTGTTTAATAAAGTGGAAAGCATAAGCTATTGAGGGAAAATCTCCCTATTTGATGAAAGCTACTGGGAAAGCTGGCAAGCAGAAATTAGATTTAGACCAACACCTTAAACCACTTTCCACAATACTTTGTAAAATGGCTGCTTCTCCAAAGAATTGCAAAATATTTACAACCACATGAAAAAAATGTTCCAAGACATTAATAATAAGAGAAATCAAATCAAAACAACTCTGAGATTTCACCTCAGACAGTGCAAATTGGCAAAACTGACAAAAATGGCAACAGTCAATGTTGGAGGGGTTTTGGAAAAATAGGCACATTAATATATTATTGATGAAGCTATGGAATAGTTTGACCATTTTGGAGAACAATTTGGAAATATGAAAATAAAGTGACTAAAATTTCCATACCTTTTGAACCAGGCTTATACCCTGAGGAAGCCATTGATAAGAAAAAAAAATCCCTATATATTTACATGTTATATTCCACATATATGTCAGCTTTTTTGTGATAGCTAAGAATTGGAAACAAAGTAGATATTAATTGAATGTAGTGGAATATCAATGTGCTGTAAGAAACGATGTGTGTGATGAATACAGAAAAGCACAAAAAGATCTATATGAATTGATTCAGAGTGAAGTAAGCAAAACTAAGAAAATAATATACAGAGTAACTATAACAAGGTAAATGCAAAGATTGTTGTTGTTGTTTAGTTTCAGTTGTATCTGACTCTTCATGACCCAATATGGAGTTTTCTTGGCAAATTTATTGGAGTTGTTTGCCATTTCCTTCTCTAGGGGATTAAGGCAAGCAAAGGTTAAGGGACTTGCCCAGGGTCACACAATTAGTGAGTGTCTGAGGCCAGATTTGAACTCAGGTCTTCCTGACTCCAGGCCCAGTGCCTATCTACTGAGCCATCTAGCTGCCTCAAAATGGAAACCAAAATGGTTTCCAAACCAAAATGAACACCAAAAAAATCAAAAGTAAATAAATAAAATTTATTTTATTATATTACATTAAATTAATTAAATTTAAATTAAAAAATAAAATTATAAAGATCAAGTTGAACTGAATGAAGAGATATGAGAAGACACCCACAGCCTATTCCTTCATGGAGGTGGGAGGTCCACAGATATTACACATTGCTCATCTTTTCAGACTTTCTTAATGTATAATCAATTACGTGATTTTTTTCCTCTCAAAAAAACACCCAAACACTGTCATATTGGATGGTTCTTGGGGAGAGAGAGGTGGGTGGGGCAATACATGAGATACTATGGAGATGTAAGGAATAGAAAACAAAAAAAAAATTATTTTTTAAAAAAAGATGTCCACTGGATTTTTTGGAGACAATAGTTCCCATGACAAAAAAATTCTGCGCATTTTAAGCAATTGCTGCTCAACTAGAAATAGTGAGGAACAGGATCAAAGATCTAGACCTGGTGGGCCCTTTGAGGCCATCTAATCAGAGTGACATATTTTGGCTAAGAATCATATAATTTTCATGGGAATTCTGTGGTCATCTAGCCAAATCCAGACCTTCAAATTAATCTGCATTGTAATATACCCAACCCGTAGTCATTAAACCTCTTTTGAAATCTTCTAGGGACTTCCCACCCTTAATCCTATCTAGACTCCATTCTCCCTTGGCCACAAGGTTCAGGTCCATGGCATTCTGTTCACCCCAGTTTACTGGCCACTTCCATTCAGATACTCCTTAGATCCCTCCTCTAGTCACCCCAAACTACTTGACCACTGCTAGATCCCTCCCACAGTCTTTCTGCATACAAGGTGCATCTTGTCTCCATTGAGGTACTCCGATTCTTAAGATCTGGCCTGCTTGCTTTAGTGATACAAATGCTTAGATTCCTTAAGAGTCTGGCCAATATGGTGGATGTTCTAATAAACCTTGTATTTGGCTAAAAAAAAAAAAAGAAATCTTCTAGGGAGGGAGAACCCACCACTTTCCAAGGAAGGCCATGCCACCTGTGGATAGATTTGGTGTTTTAGAAATTTTTCAACGTAGGTAAAAACTTTCTAACCATTAGAGTTATCTCAAAGTGGAATCTCCATCTTTCCACCCCCTGCTTTTTTATATTCAAAGTAAGCACCATGCCTAACCCACAGTAGGAGTTTAATAAATCCTTGTTGTCTTGACTTCCTTGGGATGCACTAGACCCTCCTTCCTACAAGTCTGTAAGCAAAGAATGGATGATCACTTGTTCTGGATATTGTAGGGACAATTCATATATACATACACACACACACACACACATATGTATAATACATGTTGGACAAGTTGGCCTCTGAGGAGTTCCTTCCAATTCTGAGAATCTGTGATTCAAATTGAGTCAATATTTTGGCATGGCTGCATTATGTAGACATAGAGTCTAGGCTAGGGATTTACAGCCTTTGGGTGAAGCCCATGGACCCTTTCTTAGAATAATATTTTTAAATGCATAAAATAAAATATCCAAGATTACACAGGAAATACATAAAATAAATATAAAAATAAAGCAGCAATTTGTTTATTATTTGAGCTCATGAACTCCTGAAATCTATCAACAGGCCCTTTGCGGAAGGGGAATCAGAACAAGGAGTGTGGTAGTCCCCGGGCACTCTGCCCTGGTGAGATGGAATCTGGAATATGATGTTCACTTTCGGATACCATATTTTAGGAAGGATATTGACAAAGAGGAGTATAACCAGAAGAGGGTGGCCAAAATGATGAGAGTACTGTGACCGTATCATAAGAATTTTGGTTGAAGGTACTAGAGGTTTTTAAGATGGAGAAGAGGAAAAGACAGGGGTGATATGAGGTCTGTCTTAAAGTATTTGAAGGATTGTCATGTAATTAATGATCAACCAGACTTCTTCTTGGCCCCAGAAGGAAGAATGGGAAGTAATGGGTAGAAGTTTAAGAGAGGCAGATTTAGGCTTCCTAATCATTGAAACTGTTTAAAAGGATTGCAATCCCTGATAAACTAGTGAGTTTCCATCACTGGAAGGCTATGATACTAATCTGGGTTGTTCTAGAGGAAATTTTTGTTCAAGTGTGGGTTAGACTTGAACTCTGAGATCTCATTCAACTCTGAGATCTTGTAATTGTGTCTTACCATGACCACACACTTAGTAAATATCAAAACTAGAATTTGAACCCAAGACTCCTTGCTCAAGGTCCATCCCAAGTTCCATTATACCACACTACCCCCTCCATATCAAGTTATCTATCTGTAGGAATCTTATGTATAAATCTCAAAGAGGATTAGGTAACCTTATTTAATAGTAACTTTAATAGTTCCTTTGTGAAGTCTCATGAAAAGGTGCTATTGGCATACATAGCCCATTATACTGAGAATCAGAGACTTGGGTTTGAGTCAGAGCTCTGCTACCAACTAGCTGTGTGAACTATTTCCTTGAGTATCTGTTAGGTATTAGAGGATGTATGTAAAGTATAGAAAAGTCAGGGATCCCTGTAAGCACTCATACCCACTGGATTGCTCAGAGGTTATAACTGTGTTTCTGCCTCTGGCTTCATAGGTAACTTGGAGACAGTGTCTTCAGTGCTCCAGATGTCAGCTGTGCTACCCCCAAGTCTGAGAGAGTAAGACTTCTCTCCTATCCTCTAGGCTCCTGTAGGTTACTGCCCAGCATTTTTCCATGAGCTCTTACCCAATCTGAAAATCTACCTCTGACCCCTGCATCCCATTCATTTCCAGCTTTCCTTTACCACCCCCTGCTAAATTCGGGTAATTGCTTGCTGTCAGAACAATGAGACTATACCCTGTGACATTCCACCAGGCTTTTGCAATGAAGGAGGAGAGACTTTTGGTTGCCTGGTGAGGGTCTAAACAGTTTCTACAGAAACCACGAGCCTAAAAAGAAAAAAAAACCCAACCCTTTAAAGAAAATTCTTTGGTAATGTCCTTGAAGAGATAAGGAGAGGGCTAGCCTGAGACTTTGGGCTCCCAGGATTATAACTGCTTCCTATCCTACTCTCCCTGTGCACGTTCCTAGTTTAAGCATGATTCTCCATCCCTGGGCTCACACTCCCAGTTTTTCCCATCTCTTGCCTGCATTTATGATTTATCCATGCCAAATCCCCCTGGAGTGGAAAGGTCATTGATTTTGGACTCAGAGCACCTGGGATGCAATACTGCTTCTGCCATGTACTACCTGATAGATTTTGAACAAGTCACTTCCTCTTTGGGAGCCTGAGGTTCCTGATGTTCCTGATGATTATAAGAGTTGGAAGGGGCCTTAGTGGTCATTTAATCTAACTTCCTCATTTCACAGATGGGGAAACTGAGTCTGACTGAGGTTAAGTGACTAGCCCAGGGTCACATAGCTAGTAAATATATGAGGCAGGATTCGAACTCAAAGTCCAGTACTCCATCTACCAAAACACTTATCCACCCCTGAGGTCCCTTCCAGCTCTGAATCTATAATCCTGTAAGCTTATGACCTTTAAGATCCCTTCCAGCTACAATCCTCCACCCCACATTATTTAACATTCATTAATTTTTTTGAGTTCTAAATTCTCTCTCTCCCCCTCCCAACCCTCCTCCATCTAATGAGAAGGCAACCAGTTCTAAATCTTATAATCTTCATTTTAGACAAGTGAGATAGTATAAAATTTCTGGTCTTCAAGCACACACTTGTGGTTAAACAACCCTTCTTTTATGGGTAGAAATTGTGTTATTACTATATGTTTAAGGTATTTTAAGATTTTAATTCTGGATGGCACAAAGTCACCAATCCTCTGAGCTGTGAACTTTATATGGAAATTGGCAAGCTGAGAGTATTCACAGCAGCTGGGGAAGCAGCCTCTGACCCTGGAGAGTGTGAAATATTGACTGCTCCCAAACAAGTGCCATTCTCTCCAGCTCTCTAAGTGGGCTGGGAGCTAAGGCTGACTAGTAGGGTCCTCACATAAGAGACCGTGACTTGGTCAAGGTAGCTAAGGTAGCTCCTCAGGAGCTTTGCAGCTAGAAAAGAAGAGAAAAATGTCTTTTCCCAGCTACTGTGTGCTAGGAGGAGAGAATGACAGGAAAGAATGGCTCCAGGTTTTAAAGTAGTAGTGATACTTAGAGATATATATGGACTTGGCCTTTGTTAAGGATGAGATGCTCGTTAGAGGAGACAAAGCTCTCCTTTACCTAAAGGGGGAACCAGTGTTATCTATACCTAGGCTGTTAGCTGGGATATAGAAATGGGTCAAGAGTGAGAACAAAAGTCTGGGGACAGCATCAGATAGTTTTACCTAGATTTAGCCTGGGGTCTATCTACAAACTTGTGTTTTAAATGTTTTGATAACTATTTCAATATATTTTCTTTTTTTTTTCTTTCTTTCTTTCTTTTTTTTAGGCAACTGTGGTGAAGTGACTTGCCCAGGGTCACACAGCTAGGAAATGTCAAGCATTTGATCTGAGGTCAGATTTGAACTCAGGTCCTCCTGACCTCAGGGCCGGTGCTCTATCCACTGCGCCACCTAGCTGACCCCCCCCTTTTCAATGTATTTTAAATTCATTTTTCAATTCAATATATTCAATAAATGTTTTGATAACTATTTCAATATAATTTCAATATAATTCTGTGTATTTTGTTTTAGGCACTTAAAAATATACTTCTGAGAAGAAGTCCATGGGCTTTCCCAGACTCAAAGAGGTTCAGCGCAAACAAAAGAACCCCTCCCACAGGTGATCTCTATACCTCTGAAATCTGGTGACTTTATGTTTTGGTACCTTAGGGATAGACTGGACTTATGATTTCATTGATATAGGGTTTGCTGGAATGAGGAAACTTCCTATACTGTAGCATATTGGCTCATTCACTGTGACATTTAGTCTTAAAGAATTACCTACAACAATGAGAGGTTAAGTGTGCATGTCCCATGCATATTTAAATGTTGAAAACCAGAACGTGTTATCTTCCTCTTTCCCCAAACTCTCCTCTTTTTAAAAAAATTCCTCTGTTACTGTTAAGGGTACTGGTAGCTCACCCAATCACCTTACCTCACAACTCAGGTGTCATTCTTGATTTCTCACTCTTACCCTTCATATCCAATCTGTTGCCAAGTCTTGTCAACTCTACTTTCATGATATTTCTTGTCTATGTCCCCTTCTCTCTTCTGACACAGCTACCACCATGATTGAGCCTCACACTTGGAAGATTTCCATAGCTGGTTGGTTGATCCTCCTGCCTTGAGTCTCTTAGCACTCCAGTCTATCCTCCATTCAACTGCCAAAGTGATCTATCTTCCTAAAGTGCAGATCTGACCACATCACTCTTCTGCTCAACAAACACTGTTGGCTCCTTATTACCTCCAGGCTCAAATATAAAGTATGCTTTTAAAGCCCTGTACAACCTGGCCTTTTATTACAGTTTATTTCTTTTCATGTACTCTTCAATCCATAAATCCTGTCCTTTGTTTTTATCTTGAACATTATACTAGGTCTCCTTATTCCATGCCTTTTCATTGGCTGCCCCTATTCTATAATGCTTTCCCTCCTCACCACTTTTTGGCTCCCCTGGTTTACTTAGAGTCTCAACTCCAACCCTACCTGAGCAGGGGATCTTACCTGGAATACCACAGTGCTGGTGCCTTCCCTCTGAGATTAACTCCCATTTGCCCTGTGGATATCTTGTATGTACATGGTTGTTTGCATGTTGGCTGCCCCATTAGACTGTGAACTCCATGTTTTTACCTTTCTTTGTATCCTCAGCACTTAGCACAGTTCCTGGCAAATAGTAAACAATTAATAAATGCTTGATGACTGACTGGAAATGAATAAAAAAAATTATTTAAAAAATAGTTTCAGCAGAACCAACCAATTCCAGTACTAGATGCAGCATTCTCTACCTCTGCAAAGAAGGGAACTGGGAGCATTTGCCTGTCTCTTCTTCAGGTCAAAGTTTGATCAAGTTGAGACGAAAAGCATTTATTAAGTGGTCATTTCAACTACACAGTGTTCCATTTCAATTAATTTGCTTCTTTGTTGAATATATTGTTTTCCTGTTTCTGCTTACTTGACTTTTCATCAGTTCATATAAGTCTTCCCAGGCTTCTTGGAATTCTTCATACCTATCATTTTTTCATGAGCAATAATGCCTCATGATATTCATGTAACACAACTTCTTCTTGCCTTTCCCTAGGAGCTGTTGCTAAGAGCTACCATTTTTATAGGCTTCTAGGTTTGCTCAGCATCTCATTGCATATTCACACGTGTTATCTCATATGATCCTCACCAAGACTCTGTGAGGTAGGTGCTATGATAACCCCCACTTACAGATAGGTCTGAGAGAAGTTAAGTGACTTGTCCAGGATCATGAGGCAGGATTTGAACTCTGGTCTTCCTGGCTCCAAGTCAAATACTCTGTCCACTGGGTCACCTAACTGCTGGAGACACAGATTTTGCTGCCCAGAGCAGTCAACCTTAAAATATAAACTCAGGCTGGTAACATCTTACAATAGCTCAGTTTCCCTATCTGTAAGAGTAGCTCATATTTACCTATGCCTTTGGAGTATTACTAAGATTGGGGTCTGGAAGGGCTTTGGATTCTTTATATACAGGCCATCTTTGTTAGCATAAGAGAAGCACCATCACGTCACTGAGGTGATTTCCATCCTGTGTGGTTTGACTACTACTATGGAAAGCAGAGGCCATGCTACCACTCATCTGGACTATTGGAGTAGTCTCCACATTGGCCTCCCTGCTTCAGGTCTCTCCCCTTTGCGATCTGCCTCAATGATATCACTCCTCTGCTCTGAAGCTCATTCTAGCATTTCTAGGCCACCTCCACATTTTGACTTCCCTTGACCTTTCTAGCCCTGTACTTACAACCCTCCCCCCTCAGGCATTCTATGTTCTAGCTGTTTTCAGATCTTTCTGCTCCTGTAATATGGCAGCTATCACCCTTGCCTTCAATGTGCAGTCCCTCTACTATGCCCCATGTTGAAATCCTTCATTTCACTAAAGGCTCAGCTCAGGGGCATCATGCCTGATGGACCTTTCCCTGATCCCCTTAGCCCTTCTAGCTCTCCAACTGAAAGTTGCCTCTCCCTCCTCAAATTCCAGAGAGACTCAGATTTGGAAGGAACCTCAGAAACCTCTACCTGAAATAATCGCCTCTGAATATACCCAACAAATGGCAGAACCCATTTGTGCCTGCTTGCTGGAGGGTCTTCTCTTTACTGAATCAGTCTTATAAAATATCAGGGATGGAAGGAACACCAAGGCCATCAGGTCCAACCCCAACCTGAGCCTCAATGCCCCTTACAGTATACTTAATAAGTGGTCATCCATTAAGCCTCTGCTTGAAACCTTCCAGTTTGGGAGAACAGCACTGCCCCCCTTCTACTCCAGTCCATCCTCTATTCAGCAACAAAAGTGATTTTCCTAAAGTGCCAATTTGACCATGTCACCTCCATACAATGATAGCCATCTCTAAGGTGGGAATGGGGATGGAGGGGAGAAGAAAAAAAATGGGGGAAAAATGTGCATAACTTTATTATATTATATATTTAAAAGGAATAACAAGTTGTACATAATAGATTTGCAGTTTCATGTGCAAACATCTTTTTATTATACTATGTTATGGAAATGCTTATTATATTCCATAAATAAAAACTAAAATAAATAATAAATCCAGTGGCTCCCTATTGCCTCCAGAATCAAATACAAAATCCTCTATTTGGTGTTCAAAGCCCTTCCTAGCCTAGCTCCCCTCCTCTTTAATTATTTCTAATTGATCCTGTCTATAGCTTGTTTGTAGATATTGGTTTGCTTGTGGTTTCCCCTATTAGACTATGAGTCCCTCAAGGACAGGAATTGTCTTTTGCCTTTCTTTGTACCCTAGCACCTATCCCAGTGCCTAGCCCATAGTGAGCTCTTAATAAATACTGGTTGACTGCCAGACTCCTGAGATAGCTCATTCCACTTGGGGATCTAATTGTTTGGAAGTGTTTCTTTATGTGAAGCCTAAACAAACTTCTACAACTTTCACACGTTGGTCCTAGTTTTGGCCTCTGGGCAATCAATCCCTCTTCCACTGGACAGCTGTCCAAATACTGGAGGATTGCTATCAATCATGTCTGGCCAAGTCTCTCTTCTTCAGGCTAAACATTCCTGGTTACTTCAAATTATTCGATGGGTATGATCTCAGAGTCCTTCATTCTCTTATCTTTCTTCTGGATATCCTTTCTCTTATCCGTGTTCCTTATAAAGTGTGCTCAGAATAGAGTGCAAAGGTATAGTTCTCCAGGTATAGTTTTATCTTTTTCCTTTTGGCTCAGTCGGTACAGTTTTGGTCTTGGAGTCAGGAAGTGTTGAGTTCAAATCCTGGCTTCAGTTTCTCCAACTGTAAAATGAGGATAATAATAGCCTCTACCTCTGAGGTTGCTGTGAGGACAAAATTAAATATTTCTAAAGTGCTTTGCAAATCTTCCAGAGCTCGGTGGATGCTAGCCACTGTACAAATGCAACTTTCTATTATATATATTACACACACACACACACACACACACACACACACACTTGTATTCATGCCATATTAGCTTCTCTATCCAATAGACTTTAAGCTTCTTGAGTGTTTTGGCTATGCATTGTTTTTTCCTTTCATTTTTGCATCCCTAGAAACTAGCCCAGTGCCTGGTGCAAAAGAGGAACTCAAGAAGTACTTTATTGCTCATAAAATTTACCAAGATAAGGTGAAAATGGATACATGACCTAGATATAAAGAGATTTTACAAGAAAATTGGAAGAACATGGAATATATTACTTATCAGACTTACAGATAGGTGAACAATTTATTAATAAACAAGAGATAGAGAGCAAAGTTAGGTGTAAAATGGATAATTTTGATTACATCAAATTAAAAAGTTTTTGTATAAGTAAAACAATTATAGCCAAAATTCGAAGGACAAGAGATAATTGGGGGGAAATTTTATAGACAGTTTATCAGATAAAGGTCTCATATCTAAAATATATAAAGAACTTTGTCAACTCTATAAGAGTCATTCCCCAACTGATAAATGGTCAAAGGATATGAACAGGCAGTTTTCCAAGGAAGAAATAAAAACAATTCATAGTCATAAAAAAGTACTCCAAATCATTATTGATTAGAGAAATGCAAACTAAACAACCTTGAGATATCATTTTCTACCTACCAGATTGGCTAAAATGTTAGAAGAGGAAAGTGACAAATGTTGGAGGGGATGTGGAAAAATTGGTACACTAATTCATTGTTGGCGGAATTGTGAACTGATCCATCCATTCTGGAGAGCAATCTGGAATTATGCCCAAAGAGTTATTAAACTACCGCACCCTTTTACCCAGCAATACCACTATTTGGTCTATTTCCAAAGATGATTACAGGAAAAGGAAAAGGAAAAGGAAAAGGAAAAGGACCTATATGTCCTAAAATGTTTATAGCAGCTCCCTTTGTGGGGATGCCCATCAATTAGGGAATGGCTGAACAAGTTGTAGTATATGATTGTGATGGAGTACTACTACTATGTTATAAGAAATGATGAGCTCAATGATTTTACAAAAAAAAAACATGGAAAGACTTGCATGAAATATTGAAGAGTGAAGTGAGCAGAATCAAGAAAACATTGTACACAGTAACAGCAATATTGTTTTAAGAATGACTTTGAACAAATAAGTTACTTTGTCTATTGCAAATACTCAAATTAACTATAAAGGACCTATGAAGAAAGATGCTATCCACATCCAGAGAAAGAACTGATAAATAGAAGTATAATATATGTATATATGTATATATTTATATATATATAATATATATATATGTCTAATGGTAGCTATGGGGGGGAAAAGAAGAAAAAAGAAATTTAAATGATAATTTTGTTGTAAATTTGAAAGGAATAGCAAGTTGTGCATAGTAGATTTGCAGTTTCATGTACAATCATCTTTTTATTGTACTATGTTATTGAAATGTTTGTTATTCTATAAATTAAAAAGAAAAAAGAAATACTTTATTGAACAGCAACCCCCCCAACTCCCCCCCCCACCTCAGTAAATGGGCAGGTTACCCTAAACATCTTGACCATGGGCCTTGGCATTGCTATCCTCCCTTCTCTACCTTCCCTCCCTCCCATCTTCTGTATGAAGGCTAGGTCGCTCTTTCACCCCTTTCAAGGTTACAGCTATGTGATGTTGGTAATATTTCTATAGGCTGGGGAAGACTTCTCTGCCAGTCCCAGATTTTCCAGCAGAATCTCAAAGAACCCGTGTTAGTCCTTCCCTATGGGGAACTTCATTCTTTGGCATTCTTGAGATGTGTGTTTGTGTGTATGTGTGTGTGTGTGTTTAACTACTCATTTGAGAAATTTCAGCAGATAAGATCTATTCCCAATAGACCCTAAAGCTCTCTGTAACTCCACCTTTTGCAAACCCCAGATAGCAGAAGGTGGAGGGGACTGGCTCATGCAGAGAGCCCTGGGAAACTTCTTTCCCCAGTTCTCTCTGGTTTACAGTTTTCTTAAGAAAGTAACTAGCCTCTCAACCACTCATTTCTACAGAGGAGTTGTGAGACCCAATGTTGGGGGACCATTTTCATCTCCCTGGTTATACAGATACAATACATGATCAATAATTGAAAGTGCTCCTTTTTTTAAGCATCATGTTTTATCTTAGCTGAATCATAGATTGAAAGTTGGAATAGACTTTAGAGGCTTTTGAGACCAGCCCTTTTCATCTTATAGATTTACATTTTACAAATAGGGAAACTGAGACCCATAGTTACACCACTAGTGTGCATTTGAAAGGAGGACTTAAACCCAGGTCTTGCTGGCTATAGGTTCCTTACTATACCACTACCACCACCACCACCACCATCTACACCAGGCTACCTCTGAAGACAGGGGACAGAAAACTGATCAACTCTGAGGTGAAAGGCTGGGTCTGGCAGGAAGAGGTAACAAGAAGGTGGAATTGATGGGAAAAAGGATCTGAGTTTTTGTGACTAGGGATGAGGTGGCAGCAGTGACGCCCAAGAACTTTCACTTTCTGAGGACAAGAGAACAGATGACCTCAGCTTTTCTGGTTTCCATTCCCAACACCCAGTCCTGATATCATTTCTCCTGAAGTAAGTAAGAAAGAAAGTACGATTCAGCTTTGTGGATAGAGCCCTGGACTTGGAGTCAGGAAGATCTGGCTGGGTTCAAATGATTATTAATGATAAATTTTGTTGTTCCGTTGTATCCAACTCTCCATGATTCCATTTGGGGTTTTCTTGGCAAAGATACTGGAGTGGTTTGCCATTTTCTTCTCTAGCCCATTTTGCAGATGAGGAACCTGAGGCAAACAAGGTTAAATGATTTCCCAGGATCACACAGCTAGGAAGTATCTGAGGCCATATTTGAATTCAGGAAGATGAGTCTTCCTGACTCCAGGCCTGTTACTCTATCCACTGTGCCACCTAGCTGGCCATTAATGATAATAGCTAGCATTTACATAGCTCTTTAAGATTTGCAAAGTATTTTACTTGTAACATCTGATTTAATCCTCCAAACAACCCTTGGAGATAGGTGCTATTATTATCTCCATTTTATAGATGAGGAAACCGAGGCAAATCGAGGTTAAGTTACGTGCTGAGGATCACACAGCTAGTGAGTGTCTGAGGCTGGGTTTAAAGTCAAGTTTCCTGTCTTTGGCTGTGCCCTATCTGCTGAACCATGTAGTTGCCTCTACAGGAGGCCCCATGTAAATCAGAGATGGTACCTTGGCAGTAGCTAAGCATTCCCATCAGTGAAGGCAAGGGTTTGCAGGAGCCAGCTCAAACCGGCTCTCTACTTGATTGTTAATCAGCAAACTACAAATCAAGGCTTGGTTTATTGTTTTGTTGATTTCTCAGACTTAAGAAAGTGATGGAGAAAATGTTAATAATGTGAATTAAATTTGAGAATGTGCCTTGGGCACATAAGCTGCTTGTTAAACACTTTACCAGCACACCACTGGGGAAGGTGAAGAGATAGTACTTTCCAGACATGGGGGTCAACTTGTACAAAGTCACAGGGACAAGTGGTGGAATGTACAAGTAAACCAATTTATTTGGAAAATAAAGTGTTAAGGGGGAATGATGTGAAATGGTCCTAGAAAAGATCAGTTGGAGCCAGACAACTAAAGGCTTTTGATGCCAAGCTGAGAAGTTTGCTTATTATCCTAGACAGGACAGGGAGATTTTTAAGTACGAAGCTGCCTTGGTCAGACCTGTGCTTTAGGAAGACTGGACAGTGGCATGGAGGTTGAATTTGGAGAGGGGATAGACTGGAGATGGGGGGAGATTCAATTAAGAGACTATTATAATACTCCAGGTGAAAGGTAATTGGGGCTTCAACTAGACTGATGGCTATGTGAGTGTAGAGAAGGCAGTGGATGAGAGACGTTGTTATACTGGAATCAATAAGCCTCGAGAATTTATAGGATGTGGAAGGTGAGGGAGAGGGAGGGAAGAAACAAGGTTGACTCTGAGGTTGTGAACCTGGGGGATGAGTAGGATGAGGGTGCTCCCAACAGAAATGGAGAAGGCTGGGGGAAGGGAAAATTTAGGGGGAAGGAAAATGGGAGATATTTTTTGGCCATGTTGAGTTTGACCTGTAGGTAGAGATGTCTGCCTATGTGATCCAGAAGTGTTGCTCAGGAGAGAAATCAGGGCTGTGTATACCTGCACACACACATATGTGAGTGTGTGTGTGTGAGACAGAGAATGAGAGACAGACAGAGAGAGAGGAGAGAAAGGGAGAGAGAGGATTTGAGAGAATGTGCTGGTAAATGTTTAATAACTAACCGAGGAGGGGGAGAAAGAAACATACATATGATACTACACACTTCTAAGTTAAATCTGAATCATTAATATTTTCTCCATCACTTTCTTAAGTCCAGACAATCAATAAAACAACAATTCAAGTCATGCTTTGTAGTGTTTATTGCTTTCCTCCAAAATGAATGAACAGCTAGTTGGATTGAGCACACTTATGGAAGCTGATTAGGTCAACAAGAGAGAGCAGATATGGAGAGGAGAGAAAAGAGGACCCAAGATAGATCCTTGTGTGATATCCAGGAGATGGGAAGAGAAAGTAGAATACAGGAGGTAGAGAAGGGGGAAGACAAAAGAATAAGCATTTATATAGTGCGTATTTTGTGCCTGGTACTGTGCTAAGGGCTTTATCCATATTATCTCATTTTATTCTTACAACTATCCTGGGAGGTAGGTGCTGTTACTATTTCTATTTTACAGTAGAGGAGACTGAGGCAGACAGAGGTCAAGTGACTTGCCCAGGGTCACATATCTATGGACTATGGTCCAACAAGGGCAATGAGGTGGCACAGTGGATAGAGTGCCAAGACTGTAGTTAGTTCTGAGTTCAAATCTGACCTCACAACTACTAGCTGTATGACCCTGGGCAAGTCACTTAACTCTGTTTACCTCAGTTTCCTCATCTGTAAAATGAGCTGAAGAAAGAAATGGCAAACCACTCCAGTATCTTTGCCAAGAAAACCCCAAAGAGGTAACAAAAAGTCAGAAATGATTGAACAGCATTCCATTGCATGATCCAGCAAAGGAAACTAATTCTATGAGTCCCCTTGTGAATCCAATCCAACAAGCATTTATAAAATGCCTACTATATCCAAGATGCTATGCTAGATTCTAGAGAATCAAAGATAAAATGAAAAAAAGAGGCCCTGTCCTCAAGGAACTTACATTCTACTGGGGGTGGAAATGGGAGGATACAACACATTAAATACATACAAAATTCCATTTCCCTCCTCCATGCCCATGTATAAGCAGTTCCCTGTGACCTCCTCATCTCCCCATCTGGGAATCCCTAGCATCCTCAGTCATCTGACCCACGGTTTCTGGATTTTAAGGGAGGTGTCTTAGTTCATTTCTGTATTAGCAACTCAACTAGATATTCACTTGGTCCAGTGTGCTCATGACTGAAGAAGCTAAAAATGACCCTCTTGTCCATATTCACTCTGGGGCTTCTCCTGAGCTCATAGACACACATTCATGACCATCCTTCCCTTAGCATACCTTAGAATCTCAAGCAGAGCAACACACACATAAATGCCACCTAACTAGTCCCTTCACTGCAGGGGAAACCAGGGAAGAATAGAGCCTCTCTCTGCTGGAGACTTGTTTGTTTTGCAATTAGCAAAGGATGAAGGGGCCCTTCCCTGATTTTTTCTTTTTTTAAATTGCTTGGAGGCCCAGAATTTAATCTTTGGTCTTTGGATAGACTTAATACTTAGGAAAGTTGGGATAGAGTTTGGTGACCTCAGGCATTCTTTTGCCCCCCTTTTTTCCTACTCTCCCCCCATTTTGCTTCTTTTCTATGTCCTTTGCCTAATGTATCACTTTAGCCCCCTTTCTTTTCCTTAGCTTCTTTCTATCTTTACCCTCTCCCTTCTGTCTTTTGACACTGAGTTTATTTCACTCTGGATGTCACCAAAGGTTTTTTTTCCCTTAAACTCATAGACTTACAGACTCAGTGTTGAAAAAAGGGCCTAGAGGTCATTTAATCAAGCCTCTTCCTTTTATAGATGAAGAAATAGGTCCAAAGTCAGCGATAGTTTGATATAATGGAAAGAGAGCTGGAGCTAGCATCAGAGGGCCTAGGTTTGAATCCCACCTCTGGCACGCTTTACCTGTGTGACCTTGGGCAAGTCATTTAATAGCTTTAGTGCCTCAGTTTCCACAACTATAAAATGAGCCAGGTTGGACTAGATAGTCTTCGGGGTCCCTTTCAGCTTTAGAGCTAGATGTGTGAATAAATCACTTCATCCCTTAGTGCCTCAGTTTCCACAATTGTAAAATGGCCAGCGGACCTCTGAGGCTCCTTCCCCTTTGGATCTGGGACCCTAGGAATAGGTGAGTGAGTCAGTGAGTGGGTAAATGGTTTTGAAGGCAGGACGGGGCAGGGCAGAGCAGCCCACAGCTCCTCCCTCCTCCCCCCTCCACACATTCTCCTGCAGGCACCCCTGGCCCTTAATTGTTTTCTCCGTATAAAAGAGGGATCAGAACAAAACCATTCCTTTCTTCTTATTCTTCCTTACATCATCTCTCCGGCACCTGGGGAGTCTAGGTGTGCTAGGCTGAGCGCAACATGTGTGATGATGGGTTACACGCAGCACATCACACTGAGACCTAAATCCCCACCAAGTTTACTGAGATTTTCCAAAGCTTAACTATATTTCTAATTGTCCTGCCACCTGTATTGAAACATAGAGTATGTGTTCATCTCAAATTCTTTTCTGTTTCCATAATCTTGGTAAAGTTTCCTGCATTCAAACAATAAATCCAATTAGGAGCCAAATTGGCTTCTAAGTTCCAGACAACCAAAAAGTTGCTGAAACTTTTTTTTTAAAGTGGGTAGGGAGTAGATAAGATTGTGTGGGACTGAGTCCCCATCTCCACCCCTTCCTACCATGCTTCTTTGACTGGTCCATGCTTCACCTACTGGCTGGTGTTACAGGGATGTTAAGAATGTTTCCTCTTTCCTCATGTTGTTTAGCTTTGAATCATTTCAGAGGGCTTGATGTTTAAAGGAAGTGAAGATGGCCTTTACCAAGATGCTTTCTGTCCGACTCAAGGGACTGGTATGCCTGTTTTTGTCCCTAGGCAAAGTTTCTTGAGTCATGCAGCTAGGTAACACAGTGGATACAGCACCAGGTCTCCAGGCAAGAAGATCTGAGATCAAATCTAACCTCGGACTCATAACGGCTGACCTTGGGTATAATGACCTTGGGCAAGTCATTTAACCTCTATTTGCCTCAGTTTCTTCACCTACAAAATAGGAATAATAATAGAACCTATCTCCCAGGGTTGTTGTGAGGATCAAATATGATAATAATCTTATAGTCCTTAGCACGGTGCCTAGCATATATTAAGTGCTCTCTATATCCATCTATGTATCTGTCTATGTATCTCTCTCTCTCTCTCTCAGCTATTATTAAAGGATCTATGATTTCATGGGCATGAGGTTGACAAGCACAGTTGTGGACAACTCTAAGTCAGTCAGTCAATAAGCATTTGTAACCCTAGTCCCAAAGTCCATTGGTGTGGGGCTCTCTTCTTATTGGTGGAGATCAATGTCCCGCTCCTGAGTGAAGGGCAGCGGGGAGTTGTTGGGAGCAGGAAAGCTTTAGTCTCTTCAGTCTTCTTGAGCTCTCTTCAAGCTTTGGTTCACTTTGGGTGACAATCACTCCAGACACCTCTGGCTTCCAGCTTTGAGAGGGAAGATGGCAGATGGCAACCCCACTTCAGGTTGCTGAAAGGAAAGTCTCTGGGAAGACATGAGAAGAAGGGGCAGTCTCCATCATGACCTTCTGCCCAGCTTGCTACACTAAAGACTGGGGAGTCTCGCCTTGGCTGAGGCCAGATTCTCTCTCTGTTGAAGTAAGTTTCCTCACTCCCACTGGGAGAGATCCTTCACTCTGGTCTATATTCTCCTATGTATACCTTCTCTGATTTCTCTCTGGATAAATGAATTTCTTTGCCATTTGCTATGTGTGTTCATTGTAGAACTGCTATTTGGTGGGTAAGGGGTCAAACCTTGGATGTAAAGCTTAGGGTCCTAAGTTAATAGGGTCCCCAATAATGAAACAGTAACCAGAAGTTTGCCTTGAACCTGAAAACCAAGACTTGGGCACTCCTGTGTCTACAAGATTGCATCACTCCAGGTACTCCCACCTCATAAGTATCCTCTGCCCCAGACCTCTCTGATGGGATGGCAGAGGAGGGAGCTCATCCCTAGAATCTCCATTTAAGAAGGGGGCCCAGGACATCCAGCTCTTCTCTTCCCACTCACCTGTATTCCTTTGGCGTTCTCCATCATGCTCCCTGCCCACCACTTTCCCCACTCACTCCTCTTCAGCTTTCTTTTCTGCATTGTCTTTCCCCATTATATTATAAATTCTTCAAAGCCAGGGATTGCCTTTTTTTTTTTCTCGAACTTGTAACCCTAGTGCTTAGCTCAGTGCCTGGCACACAGATTTCTGAAAGACTAACAATATTTAAAGGAGCAGATAGATATAATCCTAGCCCTGTACTTTCTCTCTCTCTCTCTCTCTCTCTCTCTCTCTCTCTCTCTCTCTCTCTCTCTCTCTCCCTCCCCCTCCTCTCTCTCTCTCTCTGGAGGAGGAGAGGACAATGGTCTCTGGTTCCAAACTTCCTGCATCCCCCTTGGCAGTAATTCAAGTCTCCCTTGGAAAAAGGGAGGAGGAAGAAGAGAATAGAGATAGTTTTCTGCCTCCCTTTGAGCCACATGGTGCCATCCTTGTTGCCACATGTAGGGGGACATGTAGGCCTGCTATATATAGGATCTTACCACACATTTATTAAGCACCTATTCCATCAGTCAATAAACATTTATTAAGTACCTACTATGTGCCAGGCACTTTGCTAGGCACTGGGCATGCAAATAGTAATAAGATAGTCCTTGTCCTCAGGGAGCTTACAGTCTAAGAGGGTTCAAATCTGGCCTCAGATGCTTACTAGTTGTGTGACCCTAGGCAAGTCATTTAACCTTGATTGTTCCAAAAGCCAATAACAATAACAATAACAAAAACCAGGCAAAGAAGCTGGTAGGAAATGAAGAAACCTATGTGTCAGGCACTGTGCTAAGCACTAGGGTTACAAGTATAAAAAGAAAGAAAGAAAGAAAGAAAGACAATCCCTGGCTTTGAAGAGTTTATAATCTAATGTGGAAAGACAACACAGAAAAGGAAGCCAAAACAGGTGGGTGGGGAAAGTGGTGGGCAGGAAGCATGATGGAGAACGCCAAAGGAGTACAGGTGGGTGGGAAGAGAAGAGCTGGATGTCCTTGGCCTCCTTCTTAAATGGAGATTCTAGGGAAGAGCTCCCTCCTCTGCCATCCCATCAGAGAGGTCTGGGGCAGAGGGTACTGATGAGGAGGGAGTACCTGGGCTGATGGGTCTTGTAGGATGAAGAGGTTCCTTGGGCACAGGCATGCAGCCCAGTGGGAAGCCATATTCCTGGTGAGTTGCTTTGTCTGCAAAGCGTATTCCTCTTACCCAACTTTGTCTGACCAAGACCTGGCAACTCTGATCACTGCAATGACCAACTATGACTCCCGGCTGCTGCCAACCTCCTGACAGAGACATGATGGTCTAAATATATAGGAGGAAACACATATTTTTGGACAAGGCCAGTGTGAGAATTTTGTTTGCTCGACTATGTTCATTTGGTTCCAAAGCTTTTCTTCTTTTTTCTTTAGGAGGAAGACAGGTAGGAGAGAAGGAAAGCAACTGATCATTGAAAAAATTTTTTAAAAAATGCTTACTCTGTGGCCAAGCTAATTTGAAAAATGCAAACATTAATTGTTCTTTCTACCTTATAGGGTTGTGGTAAGGAAGATATTGTATATACCTTAGAGCACTATGAAATTAAAAACTAGATTATTCAGGTATTTCAGTCATGTCTGACTCTTCATGACCCCATTTGGGGTTTTCTTGGCAAAGATACTGGAATGGTTTGCCATTTCCTTCTCCAGCTCATTTTTACAGATAAAGAAATGGAGGCAAATAGGGTTAAGTAACTTGTCCAAGGTCACACAGCTAGTAAGTATCTGAGGCCAGATTTGAGCTCAGGAAGATGAGACTTCCTGACTCCAGTCCTGTTACTCTATCCACTGTGTCACCGAGCTGCCCCACAAACTAGATACATAAAGCATTTCTTGAGCACCTTCTGTGTGTCAGGCACTTACAAGTGTTAATAATAATCGCTTACATTTTTAAAGATGCCTTTTTTTGTATCTACGGTGATTAGCACAGTGCCTGGCATGTAGTAAGGGCTTAAAGTTTCACTGTTTGATTGATTGATTAAAAGTTGTAAAACTTATTTTTAGGAGGTGAAAAATCTTCATACAAAACAGTCAAAAGCATCCATTTGCCCTCATAGTTACATTATTTTTCATATTTATGGTCATTATTACATTATGTAATTTGACACTCAGAACAACTCTCTGAAAGGTAGACAGTGCATTATCATTGTCCCTATTTTACAGATAATAAGACTGAGGCTCAAATGGGGTGTGATTTGCTGGAGCTCACATGACTGCTCGATGACAGAGCTGGCATTTGGATACTGGTCTTCTGACTCCAAAATCAATCCTCTTTTCTTTCTTTCAATTGTCTTTTCACAGAACATTCTAGAAGCACAAGACTAGGCACAGGGTAGAGTGAAAGAATCCAGTTGGATATGGCCTATGGCATAAAACTGGCTTTGCTGCTGATGGGCCCTCCCCCAGACTGGCACATGGACCCCCCTTGAGTCTTTCTGGCTGGGTATCGGGCATAGTCCATGGCTTCAGGTCAAATATGAATTATGTCATGGGGACCCTGAGCTCACTGTTCCCCAAGAGGCTGTGCACAAGAATTCTCCCTTCCCGTCCATTCCATCTTGGGTCAGGTTCCAGCACCTCTCTGGCTTCTGCTCAGTTCACTTACAGAATCCTTTTTTTTCTTTATTCTCCAGATCTTGCTTCTTGTCACAAACTCCCCCAAATGCTTCTCCACCTGCAATTTCGCTCAGTATCTGTTGTACCCTCAAGCCTTTTCTGACTCTTTTGATCTCCAGTTTTTCTAAACATTCTTTGCCTCCTATGCCCCCCATCCACCCATTCCTGCACCCTGGGTCTTCCCCCTCCTTCCCCTTCCTTCCCTTTTGTCTCCTTGGCTATTCTTCACTCTGGGGCAGCATAAATTAGCATCTCAAAACCCACATTTCCATCTATGTAGTTAAAGATAACTTTTCGTGGTCCAGTCTCCTCAGAAAGGGGTCCAGGCATAATCGAGGAAGGAGAATTAACTCAGCACTGAACATTTTCATCCCACTGATCAAATATGTGAAAGGACGGCTAGCTTCTCAAGGGAAGGAACTTTATCATCTGAGTAAGTCATCTCATAATAGACCAGAAGAACTCCAAGAGAAGATCTTGAAGAAGATGGCTCACTGGCCTGGACAAAACAGCTGAGTTTCAATTCAGATTCTTGCTACCTGTGTGATCCTGGGCAAATCATCTCTCTGAGCCTCGGTGACATCATCTGGAAAATGGGGATTACAATAGCTTCTACTTCACTAGGTTGTTGTGAGGATTAAAGATGATCTATGTTGGATAATGGGCATCCTATTTCTTGCCCTCTCAATGGTTGAGGGACAAGATGGAGGGAGGGAAAAATTTAGAACTGAAAACAAAAATAGAAAAAAAGAAAAAATATTCTAAAATAAAAAGATCTTATTATATATATATATATATATATATATGAAGCACTTTACCAACCTTAAAGTGTTATACACATTTATATACAGTATACATGCATATATGTTTATACACATGCATATGTTCATAATTATATACATATACATGTGTGTATACACATGTCCACAACCCCACACACTTGCATGTGCATTCATATTAATGAGTTGATATCATATATATATGTGAATGCATGTGTATATTCCATATATATTCATATATATACCACTTTAAGCTATATCATACAATTAGGGTATATAAATATTATCTTAAAGTGGTACACAAGATGTATATACATATTTATACATTATATACATACATATACACATGTGTATATATGCACACATTTATACATTATATGTGTCTACATAATTATATATCACTTTAAGTTTAATGAAGTACTTTACATGTATCTCTTTTTTTAAATTGTGGAAGAGTATATAATACATGTGTATATATATATATCCACATATACACACACATATATATGTGTACACACACACACATATACATACATACATACACACACACACACATATATATACATACACATATACATAAATATATACACATAAGTTCAAATCTTGGGTTGGGTCAGACTCTTTACTAGCTGTGTGACCTTGGGCAACTCCCTTAACAAAACTGTTTGCCTCAGTTTCCTCATCTGTAAAATGAGCTGGAGAAGGAAATGGCAAACCACTCCAGTATCTTTGCCAAGAAAACCCCAAAGAGTCACAAAGAGTCAAATGCAACTGAAAAATAATTGAATGACAACAAAAATTCTGCATGTAAGTTAAATAAATAAGGTGACAATATACAGCATTGCATACTCCTTTCTCAATCTTAAATTAATCATTTGTTCCATATTCAGTTCTAACTATTGCTTCTTGACCTCATGCAGGTTCCTCAGGAGACAAATAAGAGGCTCTGGTGCTCCCATCTCTTTGAAGATGACACATTTTGTTATGATCCACACAGTCAAAGGCTTTAGTGTAGTTGATAAAGTATAAGTAAATGTTTTTCTAGAACTCCCTTGCTTTCTCCACAATCCAGAGAATGTTGGCAATTTGGTCTCTAGTTCCTTTGCCTCTTTGAAAACCAGCCTGCTCTTCTGGTAATTCTGGGTTCACATATTGCTGAAGCCTAGCTTGAAGAATCTTAAGCATAACCTTGCTTGGGTGTGAAATAAGTACACTTGTTCAGTAATTTGAACATTCCTTGGTCCTTCTTTAGAATTGGGATATAAACTGATCTTTTCCAATCTAGTGGCACCTGTTGAGTTGTCCAAATTAGCTGGCATATTGAGTGCAGCACTTTAACAGCATCATCTTTTAGGATTTTAAATAGCTCAGCTAGAATTTCATCACCTCCACTGGCCTTATTGTTGGCAATGCTTCTTAAGGCCCACTTGACTTCATTCTCTAGGATGTCTGGCTTTAGATCAGTAACTATATTATCATCACTATGGGTGATGTTCAGATCTTTTTTGTATAGTTCCGTATGTTCTTGCCATCTCTTCTTAATCTCTTCTACTTCTGTCATGTTCCCATCATATTTGTCTTTTATCATGCCCATTTTTGAATGAAACTTTCCCTTGATATCTCTAATTTTCTTGAAGAGATCTCTAGTCTTTCCCATTCTATTGTTTTCTTCTATTTCTTTGCATTGCTCATTTAGGAAAATCTTTTTATCTTTTCTTGTTATTCTCTGGAATTCTGCATTTAGTTGAGTATTTCTTTCCCTTTTGCTTTCCTTCTTTCCTCAGTTATTTGAAAAGCCTCATCAGACAGCCATTTTGTTTTCTTGCTCTTCTTTTTCTTTGGGATGTTTTTTGTTGCTGCCTGCTATACGATATTGAGAACCTCTGTCCATAGTCCTTCAGGCTCTCTATCTACCAGATCTAATCCCTTAATTTATTGATCACTTCCACTTCATATTCATAAGGCATGTTATGTTCCACTTTATCTCCTTTCATGCACTCTACAATCCAGCTCATCTACTGGTGTCATATCTTTTATCATCTTAATACTGTCCCTCGGGTTTTCTTGGCAAAGATACTGGAGTGGTTTGCCATTTCCTTCTCCAATGGATCGCCTTTTGTCAAAACTCTCCACCATGACCCATTCATCTTGGGTAACCCTGCACTACATAACTCATAGTTTCATTGAGCTAAGCAAGCCCCTCCACCACAACAAGGCAGTGATCCAGGAGGAGAGGCTTGGCACATAGTTAGTGCTTAATAAATGCTTGTTGATTGAGTAATTGATTGGTCCAGACTTCCATGATTCACCACTAAAAATTATTGAAGGGGAGTGAGATGATTCAGAATATGAAGTTGCATTATGGGTAACTCCCCCAGGTATCAAGGTCTTGATGTATGTGGTTAATAGCATCCATCTAATGGAACCAAAGGAATACTGTCAGCACAGTCTTGCTAGGGTATGTCAACCAGGCAATACCAGCAATAAGAACAAATGGGAAGTAACCTTAAAGGAGAAGGAACAGGCAGGTGAGTGTCAGGAATCGATAATCCAAGTAACCACCTTTCTTAAATGGAAAAGACAACTTCTAGAAAACCAGTAAGTAGTTTATATGTTCTTGGGTCCAGTGGAGGGACTCTAAATTGATGTCATTATGCACTATGGTTTTGAGTATGGTGTAATTGAACTCTAGATCTGTAGTCAATCGAGCATTTATGTAGTAGCATGCCTCCTATGTGCCAGGCATTGTGTTAATCACTGGAGATACAAAGAAAGGCAAAACCAGTCCCTGCCCTCAAGGAGCTCACATTCTGATGAAAGGGACAATATGTAAATAACTAGATATACACCAGATAAATATGTAGAATGTATGGGAGGTAATCTCAGAGGGGAAGTTACAAGCAGCTGGAGGAAGAGGGGAAGGGGAGACAGGACCCGGAAAGACCTCCTGTAGGGGAGATTTGAGTTAAATCCTGAAAGAAGCCAAGGAAGACTCAGAGGTAAGGAGGGAGAGCCTTCCCTGGAGGACAACCAGTGCAGACACAAGGATGAAGGATGGAATGTTGGGTTGAAGGAACTATAAGCAGGCCAGTGCAGCTGGATTGTAAAGTGCATGAAAAGGACAGGGAAGGTAGGAAGGGACCAGGTTGTAAAAGTTTTAAATGCCAGACATTTTTATCATATTTGATGCTGGAGGAGAGAACCTTTAGACTTCACTGAGGAGCACAGTGTGACGTGGTAGGACCTACGCTCTAGGAAAATGAATTCAGCAGCCAAGTGAAAGATGGATGGGAGATCCATCCAAAGATTTGAAGCTGGGAACCAATTAGAAGGCCAGTTAGAAGACCTGAGTTCAAATCTTGGCTCTGCCCTTTGCTTATCAGAATGACCTAGAGCAAGTCACTTGACTCATCTGTAAAATGAAAGGGCTGAATTAGATAGTTTTAAAAAGCCTCATCATACAAAGATTGTATGACAATTTCAGTATCTTGGAGACACTAGCTGGGCTATAGCCAAACCAATATTTGACAGAATTAAGTTGAACTGGACTAAACACAGATGTCCCTGCTCATAGAGGTTGCCTTCATCAATAGCCTTACCATTTTGTTAAGGGACATCCTATTGTTTGACTCAGAGGCAGCTCTTGCTCCTTTCTCCAAAAGGCAGTTTGCTTAATATAAGTCATTTTAATTTAAGGAAATTTTGTATAGTTTTATTTTGAGTTTTTCACAAAAAGCTGGAGAGAACTGTGTTAGGAAATCAGGGCTGCCAGTCATTATCAGACAGGATGCAAAGGACATAAAGTTCAGGGTGGCCACGAGTCCCAGTTTTTTGTGTAGTATTCACTGGCCCATTGTGTAGTATTGAGCAAATCACTTCACCTGTCTTGGTCTCCTCAGTTCTCATGCCTGTAAAATGGACTGATAAAATAACTAATATCGATATGTCGTTCCCCATCCTGTCAGCAAGCAAAGAGGTAGTTGGGCATGATTAGTTCCATTTTATAAATGAGAAATCCAAGACTCAAGAGAATTTAAAGGGCTTGGCCAAGATGGCACCACTAATAACTGGGAGGAACCGGGATTTAAATCCAGTTCTAACTCCAGATCCGCTGCAGCGTCTTCACGAATCTGCTAGCCCTGCTAATTCCCTTAGACGCAGGCTGTGAGGCCACATTTGGCCTTTTAGGTCCTTGGGTGCGACCTTTTGACTGGGTCCAAATTTTACAGAACAAATCCTTTTATTAAGGTGATTTGTTCTATAAAGTTTGGATTCAGTCAAAGGGCCGCACTTGAGGACCTAGAGGGCCACGTGTGGTCTTGAAGCTACAGGTTCCTCACCCCTGCCTTAGGGGATCGTAGCACTGAATAACTCAAGAGAATTTTTATTACGGTTTCACAAACAACAAAGTAATCTTTTACTACTAAATATCAGGACCTTTTTTTGGCCAGAAACAAAATAGCGACCAACGTATCCAGTCTTTAGAAGGCACTAATCATTACAGGACACAGAGGCAAGGCTGATACATGAATGCGTGTGTGTCGGTGGGTCAGGGTTGTGGGGAGAGGTTCCCTATCCCTCAAATTAAAGGGGTGTTTGTGCAACATGCCGTCTTTTTGAGTCAGGGCCAGGGTCACTGTTGGGCCGAGGTAACATTAATTATTTTTCCGCTTGTCGGATTTCATGAAAAGGATGTGAAAATGGCCTGTTTGTGAAAGAGGGCAGGGCAAGGTTCTGAGCTGATTATGTCAAACACATTCAAAGCCTCCTTGGTGCAGAAGATTGTGATCAACAAAGCATGGCTGGCATCTGCACCCATTTCAGGAGGAAGCTCTTCAGGCTCCATGAACTCCTGAGGGGCAAGAAAAGGCAACTTTAACCCTTTGGTGGCTGGAATGATTCAGCCCTGGAATTCTTGAGGCCTCCTCTCAAGAGAGAGAAACTTTACAAAGATACAGCCTCTAGTAGGGAGAGTGGTAAGGATCCTGGTCTTTGAGAGGTTCTCTTGAAAGAATGGCATTGCTCACGTGGCTAGGACAGCCACACAGATAATAGTAATAGCTCATATTTATATAGTTATGGTAAGTGGTGCATGGATAGGAAACTGGGCTACATGGAGGATTTGTGATTGAGAGAGAATGAGTCTTTACAGGGGACTGAGGGACCCTTGGAGTTGCTGGCCTGATTCAAAAAAGAGCTGAAAATGCATTGATTAGCCCCAGGCATGTTGACTGGGCACTCTCATAAAAGAGACCTAATACTCCTTTTGAGGAATCAGAAGCTCTGGGTAGCTGTAGCTTTGGTGGCACTGAGGAAGTGCACCTAGCCATTTGGTAGGAGAAGGAACTGTGAGAGGTATTCTAGCTAGGATACAGCCTGAGGCATGGGAGTATTCTGTCTTCCACCAGTGTGGGTACATGTTGCGAACTAACATCCTTTGTGGGTGGGCCAGAGAATGATCTTATTACCTTATTTTCATTTACTTTCATTTTTTTAAACTTATTATTTACTTATCATTTAATTTGCCATACTATCTTAAACTTTCAAAATTTAAAATTTTATTTAAAGTAATCAAAATTTGACTTAAAATTTTGTCATTTTATTTGTGATTCCTACCTAGTCAGTAGAGAGTGAGATTATTTGGGGTCTTGGGTCATATTTGCACAACTATGACTAATCAAACTGTACATATGGGTCCTAGTATAGTGAGGGAGTTTAGAGTGGGGGAGGTGGGCTCATGCTACATAATGCTTTATGGTTTAAAATGTCTTTTTCTAATAATCCTGCAAAGCACATAGGCAATATGTAGGCAACAGAAAGCATTTCTACCTTGAACCAGTTCTAGGTTTCAGTTTAGTGTCAGACACCAGATGAGACATTTGCATAGTCAGGGTTCGAAAATTGTGCTCTCTATTGTGTTACTGTCACGAAAGGCTTTGAGCTTTTGCTGTAATTTAATTGGGTTCATGGATTTAGAGGTGGAAGAGGCCTTAGAGGAGGGTATCTCATTCAATGCTCTCATTTTACAGATAAGGAAACTGAGGTACAGAGGAGATCATTACTTGTACCACAGTATCATACAGTAACAGAACTAAGCATTTAATCCAGAGTGCAGACTCTAGATTCCGTGGTTATCCCACTGTACAATTCTGTCTACTTACAGATGACCTGAGTTTGATTAACTGCTAGTTAATTACCTCAGCACTTGTGTGACTTTTGGCAAATCACTTCCACTCTCTGGGCCTAGAAAGAAGCACAGGTGAGGAAGAAATGCATTGGAGATGGGAGAGATGTTCTAGTAGTTAAAGGAGTACAGAGTTGACCATATCATTATACCTTATATATTAAGACAAACCAACCATCAACAAATAGCAAACACATATCAAATGAGATCAATGACAATCTGTTGATCTAAGGAATGATAAGGAATTAATTCTTCATTTCCACTAAGGAGAGAATAAGAGATGATGGGATTAAGTTGCTGCCTAATTTCACATTTCACCACTAGGAAGCTCCCAGTCAAGGAATCAAGTGCTAATTATTGGCCGTAGTGAACAATGGGTTTGGAGGGGAAGAGTTGGGCATCAGAGCCAGTAGCAGAGACACAAAATCCAGGACAGGTGTGCCAAATCGAAGTCAGACCAGGAGAGCTGGAGAGAGAGTTGCCATATCAAAAGGATGGTGAAAACAAAATGGTGAAGGCTAGCCATGGCTGCACATGCACTGATACTGGGGAGGCTGATGCTGGTGCATGGCCTAAGCTTTGGAGTTCTGAGGTTCCGTAGGGCTAAAGCTAATTGGGTGTTCACACTGTAGGGTACCAATATGGTGAGCCCCTAGGAGGGCAGGACCACCAGGCTGCCTGCAGAGGACTGAATGTGCCTAGGTTGAAAACAGCAAGGCAAAGCTTCTGTGCTGATCATGCCTGCATGTGGTTGATGCATGGAAGGAAATGGGAGGAAGGAAGAAAAGAAGGAGGAAGAGAGGGAGAAAGGAAGCAGGGAGAGAGGGAAGGAAGACAAGAAGGAAGATGGAAGAAAGGAAGGAGGAAGTGAGAAAGGAAGGGAGGAAGAAGGGGAAGGAGGGAGGAGAGAGGAAGGGAAGAAGGAAGAAAGAGGAAGGAAGGATGGAGGAAGGAAGAAAAGAAGGGAGGAGGGAGGAGGGGAAGGGAGGCAGGGGGAAGGAAAGTTGGTTGTTTAGAAAGTTGCTTGTGAAGTTAGTTCTGGGTTAGAATTCTGCAGTAAACCCAAACGGTTCTGGAGGAACAAGGAGAGTAAAGTATGTGTCACATTCTGGAATATCAGAGAAGTTAGTCTGGGCAAAAGCACAGGATATCCATGGAAGGACAACGTGCTGTGCACATTTATACTCACATGTAGCATCCTTTGAGTGGCACCGGCTAATCCTAATAGTCTAATGTGTAAAGGATCTGTGATTCTGTTAGCTTGGGCAGCCCCTGATATGCGAATCCCCTTCATGAATACCAACAGCTCACAGCTTGTCTATGCCGTGACACCATTCCTGATCACCTCAGCTGCTAGCTCTATCCCCCCTCGCCAAAAAACTCAACAAAACAAAACACCCCCCCCCAAACTTGTATATGTTTCATAGAGTTATGTCTTCTTCCCCCTGTAAGGAGGCTTAAGGTTTTTCTCCATTAAAAGAGTAATAAAACTCCATAGAGGAAAGCTTCCAGATGTATGGGAGGACACATGTAAGGAGATGCTGGCATACAGGTGCTGAGAATCATCCAGACAAGCCATTTATTTGGCTGTGCACGGGGTTCCAAAACAAACTGGGTTCAAGGCTCTCAGTTACCAAGAACCCAGAACTTTGGTTTTTACCCAGTTAATATCCAGTTTGGAGGAAATGAAAAGCAGGATGAAAGAGTTAAGACACCTGGTTTCTTATTGGAGGAGGGGATCAGGAGACAGAGAGGTGAGGGTGAGGGTGAGGGCTGATTGGAGGGGATTGAGATACAATTAGGAGACACTGAGGAGACAAGGAAAAAAAGGGTTGTTTTGTAACATTCTTTAAGTTGGGTGACTTGGGAGGGGAGAGTAATCTTGTGACTTCTCCAAACTCAGATGACTTTGAGACTAACAAAATGGTAGATAAAAGCAAAGTGAAGTCACTGATGCTATTTCAGTATTACATTAATTAGGACAGCAATGCATGGGGGGGAGAGGGGGGTTGAGGGAAGTCACTTGCTTTGTCCATATTTTCATCCACAAATAACTAGTGAAAGAGGACCTGGGCACAGGGAAGCAGTTACACAGCCACTAACAGGAAAGGCCAGGAAGGCAACCCCTCCCTGCTCAGCCTTAGGCTGCCTGGTGTCTGCCCTGAGGGGCTTCTCTAGGTCTGGGGAATTTTGATTTGGTAATTAATCTTTTCCTGTTTAAACTGTGTCTTAGAAATCATCCTCCATCGGGCTAATGAATGCAATCACATAGTGACCAAAATGTTTTAAGATCTCCTGGGGGAGAAATCATCATTCTGCCCCTTCCCTCCATTTCTCTCTCTAAATCAGTGGTTCTTAACCCTTTTTATATGTCATGGGCCTCTAGCTCTCTGGTGAAATCTATAGACAATTTCTCAGAATACGTTTTTTTAAATGGTAAAATACATAGGATCAAAAAGAAACCAACTATATTGAAATACAGATACCAATTTTTTTAAAGGTTCACGGGCCCAAATTAAGGCTCTAAGCTGGGAGCTGGGCAGACTGACCAACTTCCTCAATTTCTATATGGTATAGAGTATTGATTATACAACGAGTTGGCAGCCATTGATTTCTTTTATATAAAGAGGAGGGGAGGGAGTGAGTGTTGGTGTGTGACTTTTTGTTTGTAGATGACGTTGCACTCAACGCAGCCTCTGAAGCTGAGGTACGACAAAGTATGGATTAATTCTTCACTGTGTTAATTTTGGTCCAACAGCATCAAGAAAACGCAGGTGCTCCGTCAGCCAGCACCACACCATCTATGCATGGAATCATTGGTTACTGAAATGGAGAAATTTCGAATGTTGTGGATAAGTTCACTTACCTTGGCAGTATACTTTCCAGGGATGTACAAATCGACAACGAGGTTGACCCATGCATTGCCAGAGTTAGCTCAGTGTTTGGGAGGCTCTGAAAGAAAGTGGGGGACAGAAGAGGTATTAGACTGACTGCCAAACTGAAGGTCTACAGAGCTGTCTCACTGACGTCATTGTTGTATGCCTGTGAAACCTGGACAGTATACCAGTAACATGCCAGGAAACTGAATCACTTCCATTTGAATTGTCTTAGGAAGATGCTGAAGATCAGCTGGCAAGATAAGATACCAGACACTGAGGTCCTTTCTCCACCTGAACTGCCAAACATTCAAACTCTACTGCAGAAAGGGCAACTCTGATGGTTGGCCACATTGTTCGAATACCAAACATACATTTGTCTAAAAGACTATTTTATGGAGAACTCACACAAGATGAGTGCTCACATGGAGGTCAGAAGAAGCAATACAAGGACTCTCTCAAGGTCTCTCTTAAGAACTTTGGAGTTGATTGTGTGACATGAGAGATACTGGCACAGGACCACCCTGCCTGGCGTGCCCTCATGAGAGAAGGCGCTGTGCTCTATGAGCAAAGCAGAATTGAAGGAGCTCAAAAGAAACTCGAGATGCGCAAATTTAGAGAATCCACCCCAAATGTTCACATGGACTATTTGTGCCTGACTTGTGGTAGTACATTCTGAGCTCATATTGGTCTGATCAGCCACAGCTGAACACACTGTAACTTGACTCTAACATGGTGATGTCATTTTGGTCCTCTTCAGGAATGAAGGACAGCAACCATAAAGAGCAGATAATAAGAGAACAGTGGAGAGAGCGAAAGGGTGAAAGGGTTCAGTTCATTGGGACCGAGCAAACCACACACTACAAACATGTGACCTCTAAGAGCAGGAAATGACTTATCTGTATAGATTCCTTTCCCCATGTGGGAAGAAGGAAGACACAGACCCTGGAGGAGCTATTCAGTTACAAGAGGAGCACCCTTCCTGCACTCAGAGGCAGGGACAAGTCTCCTGGGTGCTCTTGGGTTATCGCACCAATTGTTTTCCTTATCAATGGAAAAAACAATCTCATAAACCCCAGAGGCTATAATTCAGTGGCTTACCATAATCTGTCCGAAGGGAAAATTTGGGAGGTTAAAACATATGGGTATTCCACATCTCCTCCACATGGTGCCAAGATGGAGAATGCCAGGCAAAATTCCAAGTCTGTTTCCTTACTCTCCTTTCTTATTTGCCTTTCTCCCAGAATTCTCTACTATTTGCTTTAGTCTCAGTTCCAACATGTCACCGGGTGATGGAGCCTGGGTGGCATATCCAAGGGCTCCATATGCTTAGATGTGTACGTGGCACTTCCCCAACTAGAATGTAAGCTCCTGGAAGGCAGGAACAGTTTAAATTTTATCTCTGTCTCCCTAGCGCTGATCACAGTGCCTGGCCCATTATTGGTTATTACTAAGTACTTCTGGAGTGATTAATAATGTCTTAAAGCATTACTTGAGGCACAGACAGTTCAAAAGGCTTTCATATTTAGTAGGTATAAAAGGTACAATTTGAATTGCTTCTTCTCAGCTAGGTGGATAAAATATTGGACCTGGAGGTAAGAAGACCTGAGTTTGAATCAGGCCTCAGATACTTACTAGTTGTGTGATCCTGGACAAGTCACTTAACCTTTTTTTCTCTTTTTTTTATTAATTTATTTTGATTTATCAACAGTCACTTCCATAAGCTTTTGAGTTTTAAATTTTTCTCCCCCTCCCTCCCTACCTCCTTCCCCAAGACGGCACACAATCTAATATAGGCTATACATATATGTTCTTATTAAACATATTTTCACATTAGTGATGTTGTAAGTAAGAATTAGAATTAATAGGAGGAACCACCAGAAAAAGGAAATAAAACACAACAGAAGAAAAAAATAGCAAATAGTATGCTTTGATCTGCATGCAAACTCCATAGTTCTTTCTTTGGATGGGGATAGCATTTTCCATCACGAGGCTTTTGGAGATGTCTTAGATCCATGCTGAGAGGGATTAAGTCTATCAAAATCAGTCATCACTTAATGTGGCTGTTATTGTGTACATCGTTCTCCTGGTTCTGCTCACTTCACTCAGCATCAAACCATACAAGTCTTCCCAGGTTTTTCTGAAGTTTGCCTATTCATCATTTCCTATAGCACAATAGTATTCCATTACATTCACATATCACATTCACAATTATGATAACTATCTGTGTCTTTCTCTTCATCCTTTCCCCCCCTTATGCTTTTCTTTCTCCTTTTCCTCCTCACTAATGTTTTGCTTTTGACCATCTCCTCCCTCAGTCCCTCCTCTCTTCTACTGGCCCCCTCCCTTTTCTTTCCCCCTCTCCCTCCTACTGCCTATAGGACGTTAAATTTCTATACCTAACTGATTATGTTATTCCCTTCTTATGCCAAATCTGATGAGAGTAAGTTAATCTTTTTTTTTTAACTCAGTTTCCTCATCTATTGAAGTGGGGATAATAATAGCACCTAGGGTTGTCGTGAGGATCAAATGAGATAATATTTGTAAAGTGTTTTGCAAACCTTAGAGAGCTACATAGCTATTATTGTTATTATTGTTACTATTATTCTGGATACTAAACTCAGCACTTAATAATATTACATGAGGCTCTGCCACCCCTCTCCTGGTAGTTATATAGCATTTTAATATTGCAAAGCATTATATGTGTATAATACACATATATGTATATGTACACAAGTATACTTAGAAATGTACATACACACACATACATATACACAGGTGCAGAGAAGATGGTGATCATACTTGAGATGTTGCCTTGTTCTCCTTGTAGGGGCAGGTTCATCAGAAAACAGGATCCTGACAGAAGGAAAATTTCATGTAGACATAAGGAAGTTTCCTGAAAAAAAAAAGTTGAACAGGAAGGGTATAGAATTTTGTCTTCAGAGATAAACTTTACTCATCTATAGAATGAGCTCAACAGAACAAAAACACTGAAAAGAGCTGCTATTTGCCCAATAATACTTTGGAAAAGGATCCCTGAACCTACATTGCTAGGAGATCCTACTGGGTAATGTATTCCTATTTACCAGGGGTCTCCCCACCTCCTATAACATGGATTGGGCTAGTTTTTCCCTACAAAGGGACAGAGCTGTCCCCAGAATCTGAGTGACAGGGAGTCAAGACTCAAGCTGTGACATTCTGGACTGCTGATAGCCTCTGGCCATACTGATGTAGCTTTCTGTTCACCTAAAGATGATTATGAAGGCCTATCCCCATTGAGTCCAGGCTTTTCAGACTCAGGAGCTGTCCAAGACCTCATGATTCACCCCACCCTACCCTAATAACTATACATGTTTCCATTTAGAGATGGGGTAGAGTATCTTTGTTGAATATCTTTTCCACATTATGGCCAAGTAAACTTCCTTTTATTAACTGTTGAATGACTTACAAGCACCTCAATCTATCCCAACATCAAACCTGAACTAATAGACCTGAGCCAGGCCCATATCCAACACTATGGAACAGCATGAGTGGAATGTTACCAGGTAATGGTGACCCTAGGGCTCTGTGGCTGCGTTTACCGGGCCAGGTTCTCAGGGAAGCCAACTTCCCAAGTCAACTAAGTAATTCTGTCTTCCTTACAAGACTCTTTTCCTAGGCATTGTCTTATGTGGCTTAGGTTCAAGATTGGAGCAAAAAAAACCAAAACAAAGAAACATTTATAGTTGATCTAGCAGTTATTAAAAGCTTTACTTAGCCAAAGCATGGAAAGGGTAGTCAGTGAGGATACAGAATGGATTCAGTTGGGCATAGCTTGCATTGGTCATGCTGGTCTACCTATTGGAAGCCCTAGGGTGGAGCAGATGACTTCCCTGGCCCCGGCTTTTGTACCAAGGCCAATAGGAGGCTACATAAATGATCCCAACTTTAGTCTCCTCAACCAATTAGGTCTCAAAGATAGTTTTAAGGAAAAAAAACTATCCTAATCTTTTTGGAGGAAGCTGCTGTAGGATATTGCTTCTACCACATCTTCGCTCTCTTGAATGTAGAAAGCACCCCCCCATCTCTCTCCTCCCCCACTTTAGGAGAAATCAGACTAACAGCAAATCAGTAATTTGTTGATAGGTTTCAGGTGAGCAGAGCTGGGCATGCTTCCAAAGGCAGCCTGCTTTCCTTCCAGGGTTCCTACACAGCTACTGCCCGCATTCAGTCAGGGTCCTGCCATTGGGAAGAAATTCAGGGAAGGAATGCACAAGAACAAGGCTGGAGCTCCCTTGCCCATCATTCCCTATGCCCCACCAAGAGTATTCAGGTAGTTCATGTATGAATAATAATGAATACTCACCTTTTTATAGCAGCCTTAAGGTTTGCAAAGCAAATATATGCGACCTCCATTGGTCCAAACAACAATCTGGTGAGGTAGGTCTGCTAGCATCATTCCCATTTTACAGATAAAGAAAGTAGATGAGAAAGACAGCACAGTGAATCAAAGAGCAGTGAGGAAGACCTGGGTTCAGATTTTGTCTCTAACATATATTAGTTGTGTGACCTTAGCTAAGTCACAGCCTCTCAGCGTCTAGAAACCTGATACCATAAATTGCAGAGAAGGTGGTAACCTGCATTGGTAGGGAGTTAATCCTTGCCAGGTTCTTCTTATTCCAAAGAAATCAGAGGTCTGGCCTAAAAAAAACAAAGAAGCTGCTAAGCACTGGAGATGAGGTCTCCCACCTCTGACTTTTCACTGGCTCTTCCCCTGACCTGGGCATGTTTTTTTTTTTGCCTCCCTGGCTTCCTGCAAGACTCAGTTCAAATCCTGCTATGGAAGAGGCCTTTCCTAGTCTCCATCCCCCCAACTTCTAGCACCTTCCCTCTGAAAAGTCCTCAGTTCGCCTTTTGCATATGTACCTTGTGTGGACATAGTTCTTTATTTATATTCTCTCCCATGAGAATGTAAGTTCATTGAGGGCAGGCACTGGATTTTTTTTTTTTTTTTGGCCTTCCTTTTTATCCCCAGCATTTAGCACAGTGCCTGGAATATAGCAAATGCTTAATAAATGCTTGCTATTAATGATGAAGTAAGGCTCAGAGTTAAGCGACTTGCATAGGGTTATATGGCTTTATAAGCATCTGAGCTGAGATTCAATAGATAAACAGAACATTTATTAAACACCTACTATGTGCCAAGCATTGTGCCAACTTCTGGGAATACAAATATAAGTTAAAAAAAAAAAAGACAATCTCTGCCCTGAAGTAGCTTAGAGGCCAACAGGAAAATAACAGGGTGTTTTTTGGGGGGGGGAGGCTTCAGAGGAAAAGGCACCCTTGGGGGCTTTGTGGAAAACTCCAGAGAGTCGGGCCAGGAGCGGAGCTGAATGAGAGGTGAGCTCGTGCTCGCTGTACGGCCCAATCCTGGGAATGAAATCACCAATCGGAGTAGGGAGCCCCAGGAGGGGAGGCATTTCCAGGGTAAGAAGGCTGCCGGGGAAGAGGTAGAAAAGTCCAGAGAGGAAAAAACGGAATGGAAAAAATTCTTGACTTACAATCCAGTACTCAAACGCACTCTGCCTCTGGAATCTTGCATTTGGCCCGGCCCCTCGATGCAGGGCAACCCCGCTGCGCGCCCTGTACATGCCCGTAGCAGAAGACAGTAGCTGGCTGCCAAAGCCGAGCATCGGAGAAGCCAGGTAATAATTAAGCCGGGATAAATAGCCATTATGATGAAGGTCTGACAACTCACAGAGACCACAGTCTGCTCCGCGGCACCTGCTTATTTCGCATTGATCCCCTCTGGGATATGGCCTTGCCTTCTTTCTGTAGCTTCCCAAATAACAGCCTGGCAAAGCCCTAAGCTAAGAGGTGGCCTCTGAAGAGAATCCGCTCGGGTCTTCCTGTCTTTTTCATCTGTAAGACCTGCTAGGGGAAGCTTTAATTACTGGTCTGAGATTTCCCTGCTCTAGCGCCTTCACAAACAATGGGACGGATCAACAGATGCTTTTCTGAAATCAGATTAAAAAAAGGTTTTAAGATCAGGAGGATCTAGGTCTCAGTTTGGTTTAAAACGATGGGGGAAGGTGTTGGCAGGCCTTGGACATGGGTGCTAGAAGGAGGGGACCATTTGATTTTTCAGGTATGCTCAAATTCTGTGACTATGAGTAGGGATAGCGTTACTAGTGAATGTTCATTCCTTCATTCGACAAGCATTTACTAAAAGTGCCCGCTATATGTACCAAGCACTCTTTTAGGCTCTGAAAATACAAAGACCAAAAGGAAACAGTTCCTGTCCTCAAGCAGCTTCCATTCTGTTGGGGGTGGTGTAAGGAAATAGCTTGTAAATGGAATTGATCTCCATACATTTCTCTCTTGACTACTCAAATCATTGTTATTTTCCCTCTGAGTTGGAGTAAAATAGTAGTAATAATAATAATAATTTATATAGCACTTCAGGGTTTGCAAAGCACTTTAAATGCATTATCTCTTTTTATTCTTACAAAAACCTGTGAGGTAGGTCCTATTATCCCCATTTTACTTGTGACATATGATTGTGATAGAATACTATTGTGTACACTGGGTTAGCTAGTTGACTGAGCGAATAGAGTGCTAGGTCTGAAGTCAAGAAGACTCATCTTCCTGAGTTCAAATCTGGCCTCAAACACTTCCTAGCTGTGTGACCCTGGGCAAGTCACTTAACTTTGTTTGCCTCAGTTTCCTCATCTGTAAATAAGCTGGAGAAAGAAATGGTAAATCACTCCAGTATCTTGGCCAAGAAAATCCCAATGCAGTCATCAATAGTTGGGCACAATAACCATAACATTTTATAGAAGATTTTCCCAGGGTCACATAGCTATTAAGTAAGTGAGGCAGGATTTGAACTCAGGTTTTCCTGACTCCAGCTCCTATTCTCTATCCTGTGTCATCTAGCTGTCTTGGTGATTTAAATACTGATTAAAATCATGATGATTTAAAGCAGGGGTTCTTTACCTACTTTGTGTCATGGACTCTTTGGCAATCTAATTATACAGATGGACCTCTTCTCAGAATAATCTTTTGAAATGCATAAAATAAAATACATAGCATTACAAAGGAAATAGATTATATCGAAATATGGTTATCAAAAATTCTTTTAAAGAAAATGAATTCATGGACCAAGGGTTAAGAACCTTGGAAGAGATGATGTCCAAACCCCCTTCCCCCATTAGAGTATAAGCTCCTTGAGGACAGAGACTTTCTTTCAGCTTGTGTTTGCATTCCCAGTGCTTAGCCTGGGATATAGTAAGTGCTTAATAAATATTTGTTGACTTAACTGTGTCTTACAATCCTCTCTGAGCCTCATGTTCCTGATCAGGAAAATATAGGGATGGGAATCATTAATTTGACTGACCTTTAAGCTTTCTTCTAGCTCCCAAACTCAAATATTTGATGGTTTCTCAGGATGGATGACTTCATGGTCCAAAGCACTCTCTTTGGAAGAGCAGCTCTGGTCAGAGTGCTTCTGGGATGTATCGGTCCGTGCCCAGCTGTTGGATTGGTCCCAGCCTCTCCCTCCCCCCCATCCTCAGTCTCTAGAGCACTGTGGAGTTCTCACTACCCTTGAGCTTCCTCATTGGAGCATTCTGGTGTTCTTGAAATGGGGTGTGGAACATTTCAGGCTTCAGGTGCCCTTAAAGTCTCTCTGGTCACTGCTGGCATTTTCTGCCGTGCCTACCTGTGTTGGCATTGACTTTTCTAGAGAAACTGTTTTGTGAGTGCCCACAGGCTTCAGGCCATGTTTTTGCGCAGTACTGGATTTCATGAAGACATTTACTATAATTAAAAAGATTTTTTTTCCTCATTACTAGGTTGGATGACCTTTTTAAGTCTTTCCTGGGATATGGGGTGAACTGGGCTCCTCTGCAACCATTTGAACTATAAGTCTATAAAAGTATTAATTATGTGGCTGTTATGAGTCAGGTACTCTGCTAAGTATTGGGGTATAAAAACCAAAATGAAATGGTTTCTGCCCTTTTTCTACTTAGTGACTGCTGGCATAGTGTTTCTGTCTTCAGCGACTGAGACCAAGTGGCAGGAGATCTGGGTCAATCCAGGACCCAGAGTAACCAGTTGAGATAGTGAACAAGCATGTTACCCTGTGCGGAGAGCCGGTGCTCTCCCTCCAAATCTCAGCAACTGGTGAGAAGGCTAAGGAGACCAACCCAATCCCCTGGTACTCCTCCCTGTGATTTCTCAGCTTTCCAGAATTTATAGTTCCTGACCACAAGAGGAGTCCCCAGTATATGTCCCCTTCTATGGACTATGGAAACAGGTGGTGGTGGCACTCCAAAGAAGTGGGAGGGTAGGATGATAAGACTAGAATCATAGATTTAGAGTTACGAGGGATTGAAGAGGTGATCTAGTCTCACACTCTTCTTTTCAGATGAAGCAATTGAGACTCAGAGAAATGTGGCTCTTTGCCCAAGCTCACACAGCTAGTTAAGTGCCAGAGCTAGGATTTGAACCCAAGGCCAGGGCTCAATCCAGGATAATCAGGAGTATTTAGCTGAAACATGGGCTTTGGGGGGATGGGCGGTTATATTTTACAATGTTTAATTAACCAAGTGACCACAGAAAAAAATGGATTTCCTATGAATTAATAATATAGAGGGTGGACAAGGATGGGGGGGAGGGAGTACCACTGGATTGGCATCTGGAGTAGTGTGCCACCTGGTGGAAAAAATTACAAACAACATTCCCTTGCTGGTTAATGATAAAAGTGACGCTCTGTCTTTCTGTATGATTGCAGATGTAGGACACATGCTAGGTGTGGGCTGCTATTTTTTTTTATTTGGTTTTTAAGTTATTTTTTTCCCAATTACATGTAAACAAAATTTTTTAACATTTTTTTTAAATTTGAGTTTCAAATTCTCTCTTTTCCTCCCTTTCCTTCCCCACCTTGAGAAGGCAAACAAATTGATGCAGATTATACATGCGCAGTTATGCAAAACATCTCCATATAAACCATGTTTCAAAAGAAAATGCAGACCAAAAAGACCCAAGAGGAATAAAGAAAATAAAAATTAGTATGCTTCAATCTGCATTAAGACACCATCAGTTCTTTCTCTGGGTGTGGATAGCATTTTTTTTTTCCATCAGGAGTCCTTTGGAATTGTCTTGGATCGTTGTATTGTTAAGAGCATTGTATTGCTTAGAAGTCATTTACAGTTGATCATTGTGCAATATTATTGTTACTGTGTACAATGTTCTCCTGATTCTGCTCAATTCACTTTGTATCAGTTCATGTAAGTCTTCTCAGGATTTTCTGAAAGCATCCTCCTCATTTCTTATAGTACAATAGTATTCCTTCACAATCATATGCCACATTTTGTTCAGTTATTCCCCAATTGATGGGTGTTCCCTTGATTTCCAGTTCTTTGTCACCACAAAAATAGCTGCTATAAATATTTTTGTACAAATAGGTCCTTTTTTTATCTCTTTGGGGTGCAGACCTAGTAATGGTATTGCTGTGTCAAAGGCTATGTACTGTTTTATATCTCTCAGGGCACAGTTCCAAATTGCTCTCTAGAATGGTTGGATCAGTTCAGAACTCCACCAACAATGCATGTTGTTGTTGTTCAGTTATTCAATTGTGTCCAAATCTTTGTGACCCCATTGGAGGTTTTTTTTTTTTTTTTTTTTGGTGAAGGTACTGGAGTAGTTGACCATTTCCTTCTCCAACTTATTTTACAAATGAGGAAACTGAGGCAAATAGGGTTAAGTGACTTGCCCAGGGTCACACAGCTAGTAAATATCTGAGGCTGGATTTGAGCTTAGATCTTCCTGACTTTAGGTCCAGTGCTCTAACCATTGCATCACCTAGTTGCATTAGTGCATCAGTGTCCCTTTTCCTCCCACATCCCCACCAACATTTGTCATTTTCCTTTTCTGTCATATTAGCCAATTTGATAGGTATGAAGTGGTACCTCAGAGTTGTTTTATTTTGCATTTCTCAATGGTGATTCAGAATGTTTTTTCATTCTTTGATTTCTTCTTGTGAAAACTGTTTGTTCATATCTTTTGACCATTTATCAATTGAGGAATGACTTGTATTCTTGTAAATTTGACTCAATTCTCTATATATTTGAGAATGAGGCCTCTATCAGGCAAATTTCTCATAAAAAATATCCCCCCAGTTTCCTGCTTTCTTTTTAATCTTGGCTGCATTTAGTTTTGTTTGTCCAAAACCTTCTTAACTTGATGTAATCAAAATTATCCATTTTACATTTCATAATGCTCTCTATCTCCTGTTTGGTCATAAATTCTTCTCTTATCTATAGATCTGACAGGTAATATATTTCATGCTCCCCTACTTTACTTATGATATCATCCTTTATGTCTAAATCATGTAGTAGGCTGCTATTATTACTACAGCATCCTGATTGACACCTGGAATTCCCACCTGCAGACTGCATCACTGTGTCACATAAACATATAATTACATATAAAATAGACAAAATAAATGGAAAGTAATTGGGGTGGGGATGGGGAGCATTGGCAGCTGGGTGGTTCCAGAAGGGCTTACTGTAGCAGGTGACGTTTGAGTTGAGTATTGAAGGAAGCCAGAGATTCTAAGAGAAGATCAAGGAGGAAGAAGAGCATTCCAGGCACTGGGGACTGCCTGAATAATGTAATAATTGAATGCTGGACTTGGACTGAGTTAGACCTGAGTTCGAATCCTGTCTCAGACACTAGCTGTGTAGGTCAAGTTTCCTTGTCTCTAAATAATAATTGTAGCACTTACCTCACAAAGTTGTTTTGTAGGTGTGGGTATAAGTAAAGCCCTATGCAAAGTCGAACTAGTATTCGTGAGTCATCTGGAGACTGTTAAATAAGGCTGGAACATTGGCAGTCTAGGGGCAGCCACCGATGTGGCATCCTTGTCTGGGCCTCCTCCTCCCCCATCCCCCACCCCTCTGCCCATGTCTTCCGGACCTGGAATTACAGTCAAGTCAATGAGCCTACTATGTGCCAGGCATTGTGCTAAGCACAATGGGGATACAAAGAAAGGCCAAAAAACCAGTCCCTTCACTTAAGGAGCTCAGGGTCTACTAAGGGAGATGACATAAAAACAACCATGTACAAAGAAAGATGTAGACAGGATATACTGGAGGTGATCCAGAGGAGAGCACTGAGAAGTGCCTTCCAGGCACAGGAGAACAATTTGTCAGCCTTCCACATTTATGAGCTTCGTAGGCTTTTTTTAGGCTTTTAGGCTTTTAATAAATGCTTATTGACTTGACTGACCAATTACATACATGAAACCACAAGTCAGGCCAACAATAACAAGAAAAAAATAAAGAAATGTGATGGTTTGTTCAATTGAATTTGTACACGAGAAGGTTCTTTCTTGAGAAGTTTTGGAAACAGCAATAGATTTAGAGTTGAGAACCTGGGTTCAAATCCCTGAGCCCAGGGCCTGGAGTCACGAGGACCTGAGTTCAAATGTGACCTCTGACATTTACTAGTTATGTGACCCTGGGTAAGTCACTTAACCTCTGTTTGCCTCAATTTCTTCATCTGTAAAATGGGGAAATAATAGCACTTGCAGGTTGTTGTGAGGATCAAATGAGAATAATCGTAAAATTCTTAGCACAGTACCTGGCACCTAGTAGGCACTATAGAAATGTTACCTATTATTATTTTTACTACTACTACCACATACGAGATCTGGAACAACTATCAACTCCTCTGAGCCTCAGTTTCCTTCTCAGTAAAAGGGAAGAGTTAAGCTTAATGACCTCTAATGCCCCTTTTGACTCTCGATCTAAAGATCGAATCAGTGAGTTCCCCCGGCCTCAGGAATTTCTCAGTTGAAATGCAAATATTCCTGGGCTGGGAATTGCCTGTAGCTCTTTTTTTTTTTTTTTTAAACCAGACTTGTGGATGCTCTAGTGAGGCACTTCCTGTACAAATACCTATCAAGACCTTCACAGGAATTTATGGGCTTAGAGAGGAGGCAGGGAACAGAGATGTTAAAGGACTTACCCAGGGTCATACAGTCTAGGGAGGGAGGAAGAGAGAGAGACAGAGAGAGAGAGAGAGAGAGAGAGAGAGAGAGAGAGAAAGAAAGAGAGAGACACAGTTTGAGACAGAGTTGAAATTTGAATCCCTCACCTCTGGCCACAAATTAAGTTGGTCAGATTGCTTTCCTGTCTAATCGTGATCAGTTAGAAGGATGCTGAAAGCCCAGTGAGGCACTCCTCTGACAGTGGGAGACCCTGGGCAGCCAGGAATAGGTAGTAAGCAATGAATACCTAGCAGAGGGTTGCCCTGAGAAAGAGAAGAGATAAGAGGGGCTCAGAAAGGGGAAGGAGGGAGGGGGCCACCAGAAACAGTGCCAGGATTTCACCTGAAGCTGCCCCAACATGAAGGAGCACTGGGCAAGGGATTGAAGCTAGGCTCCTTATCTCCCACAACTCCCCACCCTGGGATCCCCACCCTGGGCTATCAGGCTACTCTCCTTACCAGTCACCCCCTCCTGGACCACCCTTTCCTTTCTGCTAATCCAAGTTCTACCCATTCCACTAAGCCTTATTCAAGGTCAATTTCCTCTAGAAAGCCTTTAAACCTGGAAGGGACCTCAGGCACAACCAAATCCAGCCCTTTCATTTTACAGATCAGGGAACTGAGACACAGAAAGTTGAGCTAATTTACCCATGGTCACCCACCTGGGAAATATCTGAAGTAGGAATTGAGCCCAGGTCTTCCTGACTCCAAGTCCATTTCCCTATTCACTGTACCCATGGTGTCAAACTCAAATAGAATTGGATTTGGCTCATCTATCAATGTAGAAAACTGCAAATTAACATTATTTTTGTTTTATTGTATTTTTATTTATATTGTTATTAAATGTTTCCCAATTACATTTTAATCTGGTCTGCCACCAATAGGTGTGTGACACCTCTGTCCTATACCATCCTACTACAGAGCCTGTCCTCCTTCTATTTGACCATTTTCAGTGGTGACTTTAATCCCCTCCTTCTGAATTCTAATAACTGGGTTTTTTTTTTTTGCAGGCCACATAGCTTACATATTGGTTCGTCTTGTTGACCAATTGACCCATGTATGTTTGTTGTCCCTACAATCATATTACTTTATACAATGAGATTTTTGTAAGGTGCTTTGCAAACCCAAAAGAGCTACATTATCATCATCATCATCATCACTATCATCACCATTACCATATTCCTTGAGGCAAGGACAGTAATGAATACATTTGTCTTTGCAGAGTACCCACTGCAGAGCTTTGGTGTATGTAGCAGGTATACCATGAATGTGTTGGTTGATTGACTCAATACCCTTTGCTGCTTCACCTCTCAATGTCTGGCCACCCTCTAACATGATTGAATTCGCTAATACAGAGTTCTTTAGGAGAACCAATCTGGGGCCACAACTACCCATTCTGAACCATCTGCTTGCAGTCCTAAAGACTCCTAAGTTCTGTCTTAGACAGAAGAGCACCTTCAGTTAATTTTAGTGAGAATGACTGAGCCTCAGTTTCTTCATTTGTAAAATGAGGGGCATCAGACTCTATAACCTCCAGATTCTCTTCCTCTCTAGGATCTGTACTTTCAGGCACAGGAGTTTGTGCCAGCCACTGAGTGGTTAAGTTCCCTGGGAATCCCAGCCTCTCAGACACCATCTTGTCCATTCGATACAGGAGTTCCCTTTACAACCTCCCGGATGAGTGAACTGCCAGGTTCTGTTGTTACACATCAGTTCCTAGATAATTCAGGACCTCCCGAGGCAGATCCTTCTACTTTGGGAGGGCTCTAAATGCTAGCTATTGCTTGTCTACACTGAGACTAACTCTACGGAGAGAACACTGAATTTGTAGTTCCCAAAGCTATGGGTTTGTATCCTGACCCGGATGCTTCCTAGCTGTGTGGCCCTGGGCAAATTACTCACCCTCTCTGACCAGTAAAATGGAAACAATAACACCTCCTTCACCAGGCTGTTGTGAGGAAAGTACTTTGTAAACTTTAAAGGCCTATGTAAATATGTGTGTTTGTTGTGGTGGTGATGATGGTGAGTTAACCCATTGTTCATAATGCTATCTTCTGAAGCCTACTGAAAAGAAGAAAGGGAGGAAAGGAGGGAAGAAAGAAGAGAGGAAAAGATAGAGTGAGAGAAGGAAGGAAGAAAGGAAGGAAAGTAAGGAGGTAGGAAGGAAAGAAAGTAGGAAGGGAGGAAAAAGGAAGGAAGAGAGGAAAGAAGCAAAGGAGAGAGGGAGAAGGAAAAGGAAGGATTTCTTATTTATTATCTGTTATTATCCTCATTTTACAAAGAAACTGGGGCAGATAGTGGTGAGGTGACTGGCCCAGTGTCACATAGCTAGTAAGTTGTCTGAGGCTGGATTTGAATTCAGGTCTTCCTGACTTGGGAAGATCCTGCTAGGATTTTTTCTGCATCCTAATTAACCATACCTCCCAACTTTGAGTTAACTGGAAATGTGGTAAATCTTATTTATGCCTTCATCCAAATCTAATGGATTCCATTACTTAGGGGGTTTGGCATGTCCTGAGAATAGGTGTGATTTTACTATTGAGGCCTTACAGGTCTAGGTTTGCAAGCTCAGATCTAAAGCTCAAGGATTTTGGCTGGTGTCAGGGTATGTCACCACCAGGTCAAAATCTCGAATTTCCAACCCCTGGTTTTATGTGGTTCATATACACAGCAAGGTTTTTACTTAAAATCCAGAGGCATATGATGAGTTTTCTACTGAATATATTTTAATATAATAAATAGAAACAATAGTAATAATAACTAGTATTTATAATGCTTTAAGCTTTGCAAAATTCTTTACATGTTATCTCATTTGAACCTCACAACCACCCTGGGAGATAAGTGCTATTATCATACCCATTTTGTAAATGAGCAAATGGAGGCATCAGGAGATTAAGTGACTTGCCCAGGGTCTACACAGCTCTAAGTATCAAGGTGCTTACATTCTAATGGGGGATGCAAACTGCAATACATGTAAGAGATTGAGACAGGGTAGATGGGAAGTGATCTCAGGTCTAGGTGATCAACTCTTTAGTTCCACTTGGAATTAATAAAAGGTCCTTATCCCCTACCTGTGTTCCTAGAGGTGAGTATGCATTCCCCGGTAAGGGACTACTTACTGTTCTGGGCTTTTGCATTTTAAAGATGAGGAAACTGAGTCTGAGATGGGATGAATAGCTTTCCTAAGGTCACACAGCTAATAAATTTCTAAGGAGGGATGTGAATCCAGGTCTTGACTCCAAGTTCCTATGCCAAGTTTCTTGGAAGTGATGGTGAAATCAGCTGCCCTTGAATTCAGCTGGATCTTAAAGCTCTGGCCCACGGGAGCATCCCTAGGAAGTCTCCCTTGGGCAGTACCACCTGGCCCTCATGCCTTTCAATGTCCCATTCTCCTCACTAAACTTAAAGGGAGAGGCAGTGTGGAAGAGCCAATAGAGTTATCTTTGTAATCAGTAAGCTGTGGATTCAAGTTGCCTTTGACAGGTACTAGCTATGTGATCGTGGGCAAATCAGCTAATCTGTCATTGCATCCCTTATGAACTCTCCAAGAGGATGTTCCTTCCTGCTTTCTGTTTCTCCTTTCTCCAGTCCATCATTCACACAACTTGCCAAAGATACTGTCCCAAGGCAAAGATCTAACCTTACCACTTCTAACCCCTCACAGCAGCTCCCTATCACCTCTAGGACAAGCCACAAAGTTTTCTGTAATTTGATGTCCTTCACCATCTGGCTCCAGCCTAGGTCCCCTACTTACTCTCCTTCATGAATTTTGTAGTCCAGGAAAACTGGCCATCTTGCATTGTTCATTGGCAACATCACATCTCTATCTCTGGTCCCATGCTTTCTCCCCTCTGACTCTTTTTTTAAAATTTTCCTTTTTAATTTTTTTCTATTTATTTTAAAAATTATCATTAATTTATTTATTTTTAGTTTTCAACATTCACTTCCACAAGATTTTGAGTCCCAAATTATCTCCCCTTCTCATCCCTCCCCCACCCCAAGACAGCATGCATTCTGAATACCCCTTCCCTTAATCTGCCCTCCCTTCTATCACCCCCTCTTCTCTTATCTCCTTCCCCTTCTATTTTCCTGTAGGGCAGGATAGATTTCTATACCCCATTGCCTGTATATCTTATTTCCCAGTTGCATGTGAAAACAATTTTTTAACATTTGTTTAAAACTTTGGGTTCCAAATTCTCTCCCTTCCTCCCTCCTCACCCACCCTCATTGAGACAGCAAGCAACTCGATACAGGTTATACTTGTGTAGTCATGTAAAACACTTTCATAGTAGTCATGTTGTGAAAAATTAACTATATTTCCCTTCATCCTATTCTACCTGCCATTTATTCTATTCTTTCTTTTGACCCTGTCCCTCCTCAGTAGTGTTTGCTTCTGATTATCCCCTTCCCCAATCTGCCCTCCCTTCTATCATTCTCCCCTCTTATCCCCTTTCCCCCTATTTTCCTATAGGATAAGATAGATTTCCATACCCAATTGAGTGTGTATGTTATTCCCTCCTTAAGCCAAATCCTATGAGAATAAGATTAACTCATTCCCTTTCACCTTCCCCCACTTCCCCTCCACTGTAAAAGCCTTTTTTATCTGTTTCATGTGAGATAATTTACCACATTCTACCTCTCCCTTTCTCCTTCTCCCAGTATAATCCTCTCTCATCCCTTAACTTTATTTTTTAGATATCACCCCTTCATCTTCAACTCACCCTGCGCCATCTATCTATCTATCAATCTATCTATACAATAATTTTTTTCCTCCAACTATCCTAATACTGACAAAGATCTCATGAGTTACAAATATCATCTTTCCATGTAGGAATGTAAACAGTTTAACTTTAATAAGTCCCTTATGATTTCCCTTTCTTGTTTACCTTTTCATGCTTCTCTTGAGTCTTGTATTTGAAAGTCGAATTTTCTATTCAGCTCTGGCCTTTTCATCAAGAATGCTTGAAAGTCTTCCATTTTACTGAGTGTCCATTTTTTCCCCTGAAGGATTATACTCAGTTTTGCTGGGTAGGTGATTCTTGGTTGTAATCCTATCTCCTTTGTCCTCTGGAATATTATATTCCAAGCCTTCCAGTTCCTTAATGTAGAAGCTGCTAAATCTTGTGTTATCCTGATTGTGTTTCCACAGTACTTGAATTGTTTCTTTCTGGCTGCTTGCAGATTTTCTCCTTGACCTGGGAACTCAGCTATAATGTTCCTAGGAGTTTTCCTTTGGGGATCTCTTTCAGGAGGTGATTGGTGGATTCTTTCCATTTCTATTTTACCTTCTGGTCCTAGAATATCAGGGCAGTTTTCCTTGATAATTTCTTGAAAGATGATGTCTAGGCTCTTGTTTTGATCATGGCTTTCAGATAGTCCAATAATTTTAAAATGATTTCTCCTGGATCCATTTTCCAGGTGAGTTGTTTTTCCAATGAGATGTTTCATATTGTCTTCTATTTTTTCATTCTTTGGTTTTGTTTTACAATTTCTTGATTTCTCATAAGGTCATTTGCTCTATTCTAATTTTTAAGGAAGTATTTTCTTTCTTTTTTTTTTTTAAGGCAATTGGGGTTAAGTGACTTGCCCATGGTCACACAGCTAATAAGTGTCAAGTGTTTGGTCTGAGGTCAGATTTGAACTCAGGTCCTCCTGATTTCAGGTCTGGTGCTCTATCCACTGTGCCATTTAGCTGCCCCCAAGGAAATATTTTCTTCAGTGAGCTTTTGGACTTCCTTTTCCATTTGGCCAATTCTGCTTTTGAAGGCATTCTTCTCCTCATTGGCTTTTTGGACCTCTTTTGCCATTTGGGTTAGGCTATTTTTCTTTCTTTTTTTGCTAGGCAATGGGGTTAAGTGACTTGCCCAGAGTCACACAGTTAGTAAGTGTTATGTGTCTGAGGTTGGATTTGAATTCAGGTCCTCCTGACTCCAGGGCTGGTCCTCTATCCAATGTGCCACCTAGCTGCTCCTAGGCTATTTTTTAAGGTGTTATTTTCTTCATTATTTTTTTGGGTCTCCTTTAGCAAGCTGTTGACTAGTTTTTCATGATTTTCTTGCATAACTCTTATTTCTCTTCCTAGTTTTTCCTCTATGACTCTTACTTTCTTCTCAAAATCCTTTTTGAGCTCTTCCATGGCCTGGGACTGATTCAAATTTTCTTGGAGGCTTTGGATGTAGGAGTTTTGACTTTGTTGTCTTTTTCTGGTTGTATGTTTTGATCTTCTTTGTCACCAAAGAAAGATTCTATGGTCTGACAGTTTTTTGCACTGTTTGCTCATGTTCCCAGCAAATTACTTGAGTTTTAAGCTCTTTAAGGTAGGGGTCTTCTTCCAGTGTGGAGAACATACTGTCCCAAGCTTCAGAGGTTTTATGCAGCTGTTTTCAGAGATACTTCTAGGGGCCTGTAAGTTTTCAGTTCTTCCGAGGCAGTATGATCAAGGGCAAGGTGTTTACCCCTTTCCTGGCCTGGGCTCTGATCTGTGAGTGACCATAAGCATTCTTTTCTGCCTTGGAACTGTGAGGAGGATTCCCGTTCTACTGCCACCACAAGCTCTACCATGCCAGCACTCCTCCTTGCCCCAGGATCACCACTCAGAACTGCAACCCAGATCCAAGCCAGGGCAAAGCAAGAGAATCCTGCCTCAGCACCAGCAAAGAGATCCCTGCAGTCCCCCTCTGATCAGTCACTTGATTCTTCCTCTGTTTGTGGGCCAAGAGCTCCAGAAGCAATTGTCACTCCAGAGCTGCACTGGGACTGGGGCTGAGACCAAGTTCCTCTCTTACCCAGGTCTGACAGACCTTTCCTACTGACCTTCTAAGTTGTTTTTGGCGTTTGTGGGTTGAGAAGTCTGGAAACTGCCACAGCTGCTAGTGATTCAGTCCCCTGTGGTCTGTTCCAGGTTTACTGAGGCCCTGTCTGTGCCTGTGTGGCCCATGTTGAACTGTGCTCCTCTCCCAGCCCGGTGCAATAGACCTTTCTAATCAACCATCCAGGTTGTCTTGGGCTGGAAATCTGTTTCACCCTGTCTGTTTGGGGGTTCTGCTGCTCTAGAATTTGTTTAGAGCCACTCTTTACAGGCATTTGGAGGGGTTTGAGGAAGAGCTCAAGTAAATCACTGCTTTTACTCTGCCATCGTGGCTCTGCCCCTCCCTCTGCTTCTTAGAATCCCATGATTTCTTCAGAGCTCAGCTCAAGAGCCACCTTTCTGTGGGAGGTCATTCCTGATTCCCACCAAATGCTAGTAATCAATGTCTCCCCCTATCACCCACAAATGAAATTAACATGTTTATTTTGTATGTATTTTTAATTTACCTGTAAGTGTACATGTTTCTGTTAGAATGGAAGCTCTTTGAAGACAGGGGTTTTGCTTTCTGTTCTTGCTCCCCCAGTGCCTAGAACAGTGCCTGGTTCATAGTAGGGATGGGAACTGGATTTCTAATTTCATAGGTATGGGGAATTCTCATAAAAAAAAAAAACCTCCTTGTACCAGAGGGATCTATGGGGGTCTATAGATATAGATTTCAGGGGATATGGAGACTTGGATGGGGAAAAATTGCATCTTTATTTTCACTAACTTCTGAGATTTAGAATCTGTGTCAAGTTCTGGGGATAGAGGGTAGAAAAGGCCAAAAATAGTCCCTTCTCTTAAGGAGCTCACAGAAACATTATTCTGAGAAAGGGGTCCATGTGGGTGGCACAGTAGATAGAGAGCTGGACTTGGAGTCAGGAATACCCAAGTTCAAATCCTGTCACAGACTCTTACTAGGTGTATGACCCTGGATAAGTCACTTAACTGCTGTCTGCCTCAATTTCCCCATCTATAAAACAGGGATAATAATAGTACCCAATCACCAGATCAAATGAGATAACATCACTTTGCAAATCTTAAAGTGTTATATACATTCACTTTATGTATATTATATGTGTATATGTGTATATATATGTGCGTGTATACATACATACACACATATATATACATATATGTATATATGAAGTACACACACAAACTAGGTGAAATGTTCATTTGAATATAATCATTGCCCTAGGAAAAGGTTGTCTACCTCTGAAACAAAACTTGCAGTTGTAAAAACTTCAACTTTTATCAGAATTGTCTTTTTAAAGGGTCAGTCCTTTTTTTTTTTTTTAGAACAAACCTCCCCTCTTCCCAACTTTTCTGTTGCTGTTGAAGGCACTGCCATTCTGCCTCAAAACTTAGGCATATTGAGTCTCCAAACTGTCTATTAACCTCAACTCCTTGCTTGGGATCACCCCATATATCGAATGCATCTTCGGTTCTCGTGGTTTCTGCACTTCCTCATACTCCATTCACATCATCCATAACCCTAACTCAGGCCTTGTCCCTCCCCTCCCCCCAATTATTGTAAAACTGTCCTAAGGGCTCCCAACACCTCATTCCAGTCCATCCTGTGCCCCACTTGATGGGTGATTTTTTTAAAAGGTAGGTTTGACCATGTCATGCCCTGCTCCTTAAACCCCAGTTGTTTCCTATTACCTCAAGGATCAAATAGAAGCTTTTCTCTACAAACTCCAAGATCCATCAATATTGGCCTTAATTGCATTTCCTTAATTACAGCAAACCATCTCCTCTCTTCATTACACCTTTTTCACTAGTTGTCTTCCATGCCTAAAATATGCCAGGTCTCCTAAGTATATATTTAAATATATGCAGAATAAAAATTTAAAAGACCATAAATATACAGTAATTACATCTAAGTTAGTTTGGGAGGGAAGGTACTTAGCAGCTGGGGTGGGGGTGGGGATGATTAGTCCCATCCTGAGGCTTAGTTCTGAACCCAGAGAACAGACTAGGGCATCATCCCCACCTCTAGCCCAGTGGCAGTGCTAATGCGTGAGGACCCTGGGCTGTTTCTTGCCTCTCCTCTGTCCTGGGATGGTGAGGCTGTCATGAACACACAGCAGTGCTCCTTGCTGTCCTTTCTTCCAATTATCAAATTATCCCATGGACAAAAGGTATTTGGGCCTTGGAGCCCCTCTCAGTTTGTGGCAGGACTAATTCATTAGCAGGGCTCCCAGAGGAATGTGACCAACATTCCTTCTAATTGGACCTGACTTCTCAAGAATGACTCCGGCTACAGTCCAGATCACACTGTCACTTATGGGGCATAATAATCAGCTACTCCTGGCCCCTGGGTCTACAGGGAAACAGTCCCCAGTAATGAACTTGGAAGGCTCATTGTTGTCTGGAAAGGGCAAAAAAAAGAAAAAAGAAAGCAAGAAAAGAAAAGAAAAAAGAAAAAAATCACACAGTTCAGCCATTGTCAGAGGGCTCAATTATGGGTTCCTTCTGGTCTGACAATAAAAGAAAGAGAGGCCAAGGTGTCAGGGAAGGCTAAGGGGGTAGAGGAGATTTTGAAGAGAGGAGGACCACACCGGAGGATAAATCTGGCAGTCTCTGCAATAGATGGTGAGCTCACTACACTTACCAGGGGCAGTGGCAATGACCAGCAGGACCCAAGTTCACCTTGTGCCACTGATCTCCTGAAGTCAGTCCTCCTGACCATTGAACCACCCATCCTGAGATAGAGTTAAATCCTAGAATTGTGGGTGTGGAAGAAAACTTAAGGATCATTTACATTAATGATCCCCATCCTTATAATTTTACTGATCAGGAAACAGACTCAGAGAGAATCATAAAATTTAGTCAGGGCAAGTCAGCAGGCATTTATTAAGTGCTTAATGTATACCAGATGTACTGCTAAGTACTGGGAATACAAATACAAGCAGAAAGAAAGTCCCTGCTCTCAAGGGGATTATATTCTGATGGAGGAAGAGATTTTTAGACAACTTCCAGTCAAGAGATTCTTAACTTGAGGTCCATGAAGTTAAAAAAAAACATTTATGCATTTATTTTTTAACATTCATTTTTTCCAATATATTTTTGTTTACTTAGTTAAATATTTCCCAATTACATGTAAACAAATTTTTTTAACATTCATTTTGAGTTCCAAATTCTCTCTTTCCCCCCAGTCCCTCCCTCACACATTGATAAGGCAAGCTATATGATACCCATTATACATGTGAAGTCATGGAAAACATATTTTTCATATTAGCCATGTTGCCAAAAGAAAAAAAAAGCAAGATAAAGTTTAAAAGTATGCTTCAGTCTATACTCAGAGTTACTGGTTTTCTCTCTGGAGGGGGATGGCATTTTTCATGATGAGTCCTTTGGAACTATGTTGCTCACAGCAGCTAGATCTTTCCCAGTTGATCATTGTTACAATGTCACTGTTACTATGAACAATGTTCTCCTGGTTCTGCTCACTTAACTTTGTATCAGTTTATATAGATCTTTCCAGATTTTTCTGAAACCACTTATTTCTTACAGCACAACTGTATTCCATCACAGTCATACATCATAACTTGCACAGTTTTATAGCCCTTTGGGCATAGTTTCAAATTCATGGAATTGTTTTTTTTTTAAATGATTGATAACTGTATTTCAAAACAGTGTTTCTTCTGTAATCCTATACACTTTATCTTATGGATTTCAAAATATTATTTTGAGAAGAGGTCCAAGACATTAAAAGATAATCAAGGCCAATTAGAAGAACATCCAGAAAACTGATGAAACCTTGATTGACTGTTTTCTTTAACACTACCATCATCAAAAACCTTTTATTGAATACCTCACTGGTTAGGATGCTTTGCTAGGCACTAGTTAGAGAGAATTAGATCTACCTCCTGCTTACAAGAGTTTGCAATCCAAAAGAGATAATAGCAGTGTCAATGATGTTATCTCCTTGTTCACATGCTCATTCCCCCCCCCATCTCTTTCTTCAAGCTTTGGGTGCTGTTATTGTTCCCATTTTACAGGTGAGGAAACTGAGGCAGCAAGAGGGGAAGTGACTTGCCCAGGGTCACTAACTGTTCAGATCTGAGATATAGTCTTCTTAGGGAATGCCCAGGTTATCCAAAGTCCATCCATCTATATTGTAATTTATAATCTTAAAGAGTTGTCTCTCTCTTCAAGATCTGGGTCCATTTGTGCTGTTCCTATTTCATTTATCCTATGCATAGATTCTGGGGGAACAGATATAGCATTTCTGAAGTCTCTTTCCTCGTTGCTCCCCCAATACTAGAATAATTCCATGGGGAAGGTACGCAGGGTGTGTGTAGTCTCATTAACTAGCTACATATCTGTGGCTTTGGGTGCTCACTCTGAATGCTCCCTTAATCCACTCTCTCCCCCAACTCCCTTAATCAAAGCTCACACTAAGGGTAAATACAACACTTTGGGATTTAACCAACTATGAAAGAATCCACACAGGAACACATTGGTATAGACTCAGACCTGTTCAGTTTCCATTCTTATTCCATTCTTATACTCTGTCTTATCACACACTTGTCCTGATGTCCACTGTCTACTTACTCTTATTCTCTGCATCCACTTAACAACTGCTCCTTTCTCTGACATCACCCACCTCGGGCTGGTTTCGTAGCCACAACTATGCTCGTGACTAACTGCATCAGAAGATCCTGACTGCTCTTTGTTACCTGGGGGGATGTGTGTGTGTGTGTGTGTGTGTGTGTGTGTGTGTGTGTGTATGTGTGTAAGAGAGAGAGAAGAATCCACAACTATCAAGCTGCAAACCCTCCTCAACTCAGCTTCCCAGCTGTTCCCTGTTGGACTCCGTGAATGAATGAGTCTCTTTGAAGAAGCCTTTAGTTTCATTATGGGTGTCCATATATAATTCCAATTCAATAAAACAATTTTTCCATTAGAGTTTAATTTCATAGTCTGTCTGAAACTACATGTCCCAAGTGGTTTTATTTGTAGCTCAGGAAATTCATTAGAAGAGAAGCTAAAATCCAAAGTGGAATTCCATTCAAGCTTTGGTTATAGTTTATTATTAATCTATGATATAATTAAGTGACTAATGCACTTGGAGGGATGGTTTGCCTCATTTGTTATATTTCGTAGTCCTAGTTACTGAGAAGAATTTTTCACTCAGTTTTTAGTAGAAAACCATCCGTTGTCATTTGTTTCCCAATAGACTCATGTCCAAGTTGACTTAAACCTCTACAAAGTTGCTAGGAAGTCTCCAACAAACATTTGCAAATGACCTATTATGTATCCGCAGGGTTTAGCATTTTGTTAGGCACACAGTAAGTGCCTAATAAATGTGCTATGGAACTCTGTGCCTAGACCTGGGATAGGTACTGGGGATACACAAATAAAAACAAAAGACCATCCTCGCCAGCAAGAAGCTTACATTTTGGGGGGGAGGGCTGGCGGAGAGATACAAGGTAATTTGAAGAGAAAGAGAGAGAAGATAAATTGGAGAGGAAATGCAAGAGAGAAGAGGGGGAAATCAAGGAAAGGTTGGAGGAGCCTTGAAGGAAACTAGGTATTCTAAGAGGCAGAGGTGAAGGGGGAGAATGGACTAGGCATGGAAAACAGCCTGTGCCAGGGTGTGGAGACTGGAGATAGAATGTCAAGTTTGAGGAAGTGTAGACAGTAAGTTGGTTTGGTTGGAACATAGAGTGTGTTGAAGGGGATTAATAACAAACAAGTCCAGAGGGTTAGGCTGAACACTGACTGGGGAGGGTTTAAAAAACTAGGCTGAGTTTGTATTTTTTCTCAAAGTTTCCTCATCTGTAAAATGAGGGAGATGGACTGGAAAATGTCTAAGGTCTCTCCTAGAGCTAATGATCTATGAGTCTATGATCCTTGATGAATGAGAGGAGACCAAAGTCAACAACTGAACAGCTGTGGTGTATTCAGCACTGACTTAAGTCCAGTTGGAGATGTAAGAGAAGATAAGGACCCCTAAGGAATGGACAGTCAAGTTGAAAGGACCAACTCTGCATTCTACTCGACATTTAAAGGATAATATGAGATAGTACTGTTCTGGTTTTTTGTTTATGTTTTTGTTTTTTTAAAGCCGGATTCTGTGGTTTCGTTGGTGTAAAGAATGCCCTCTACCAATATAAACACAGATTAACAACACTGCTGCAATTTACAGTCTTTGTTGACAAGAGCATAGAGAGGTTAAGGTCCAACAAATCACAGCTAGTATGTGGCAAGACATGAGTTGAATTCTTTCTGATTCTAAGACCAGCTCCATCTGTTATGTCCGGCTGCCTTCCATTAAATTCAGTTCAATAAACATTAGTTTTGTTTTCCATGACTTCATATTTGTTATGTTTTGTATTTCTTGCCTTCTCAAAGGGGAGCAAATCTGGAACTGAATATAAAATAAAATTGAATTCAAAAAACCCACCAAACATTCGTTACATGGCTACTGAATGTAGAACACTTCTTGTCTTAGGTGCTGGAGAAGATATTATCAGTCTGTCAATAATACAGCCTCTGATCTCATAGAGCTTCCAGTCTGGTAGGGGGGCTAGACAATTAAATCATGAAATTGAACCGACTTGTGCCTTAAAGTGTATGGCCAGGTAGTAATGCTAATGACTTAAATAAAATTTCCTGATTTGTGAGCAGCAAGGGTTCATTCATTCACTCAGATATTGCTTCCCCTATTTTTTTGAATAATAAAAAAGAATTGTTAGGGTAGTCCGAGTAAGTAAAGGTCAGAATGTCTGGAAGTAGTCAGGGAAGGATTACTGGGAGAAGTGGATCTCAAAAGGGTGATGAGCTAGGAAACAGAAGGGAAGATGGGTAGGAGTTGTCTAGGAGGAAAGGAGGAGTGGCGTGGTGTATACAGGGAGCATGGAAGAAGAGATCAACTAGACAACAATGGATGGCTCATCTTGGAGAAGAGGGGGAAATCAAGACATGGAACAGATGGATAAATAGAATGCTGAGAGCAGCAAAGAGCGGATAAATTCTTCTGCTTCTATTTCTGCCACTTAGTAGACATGGTACTATGGAAAGTCATTTCAGTCCTCTGGACCTCAGTTTCTAAATCTGTAAAATGGGAATGCTAAAGCTTCCTGACAATTAGAGCTATTCTGAAGTGGAAATGATGGTTAAGTTAATTTGACCACCATTTCCAGTCCAACCGAAGGTTAACCCCAAACAGATAGTTAGCACTGAGCCAGGCCAACGTCTAAAGCACCTTATTGTATTGCCTCGATCGTCATTGCAGGTCAAGCATGACTCTGTTGATGACAACCTGACATCTCATACCCTTGAATGATATAACAGGACCCAATTAACCTGCCCCAGTGGGTCCATGTTGAGCCAAATGGCTTCTGTTTGGCCAGTTTATGCTGTTTGCTTTCAAAGGGGAAGAAGGGAAAGAGGAAGCTCATTTTGAGGGATAATTAGCCTGATGAGCCGCTCCAGGTAAGACTTTGAAGCTCTGATTATCTAAGTCATGGCATTTTAGGACTTAAGCCTAGAAGGGACCACCTAATCCGAATACTTTATTTTAGAGATAAGGATACTGACGCCCAGAGAGATAAAATAACTAACCCAATGTCCCAGAAGTCGTAAGCTTTAGATCCTTGATTTAAGGTCATTGGAGGTTCATAACTTATAATGGATATGGAAGACATCACAGAAGGGATCTGTTTAAGCCCCGTCATTTTTCAGATTTTACAGGACCTGGTAAGGTTAAGTGACTTGCCCAAGGTTAGAAAGGAAGCATTAGAAATGAGCTTTGGACTCAGCTCCTTCTGCTTCTTCCTTTCAAGGGCTCTCTTCTCACTTCCTTCAGTCAACCCTAATACCTCGAGTTTATTATTTATTTCAATTCCCTTTTATTATTTATAATAATAGTGGAAGCAACATCTGAGTGAATAAATGAACCCTCACTGTCCTCAAATCAGGAAATTTCATTTAAGTTATTAGCAGCAACCTGGCCATACACTTGAAGGCACAAGTCGATTCAGTTTTATGATTTAACTGTCTACACCTTGCTACCTGCTGGAGAATGCAATTATTTAAAAAAAAAAAAACCAGTCCCAACCCTCAAGGAATTTACTTTCTGCTGGGGAATGCAATTTATGCGTAGATAAGCAAATGCAAGATACTTTGAAGAGAGCCATGGATAGAGCCCCTTGCCTGGAGTCAGGACCTTAATTCAAATCCAACCTCTGACACTCACTTGCTGTGACCCTGGGCAAGTCACTTAAAATGCACCTCAGTTTTCTCATCTGTAAAATGGGGATAATAATAGCACTTACTTCCCTGGGATGTGGTGAAGATGAAATGAGATAGTTACAAAGTGCTTGGCAAAACTTAAAGTGCTTTTGGAATGCTATGCATTATTGTTATTAGTTAATAACTTAATGTTATGTAGTTTTAAACTTAAAGAGCTTGAAACTGCACTAAAACTTCTGGGACACTCCCCGTTTTCTTGTTTGCACTTCGCATAGCATTTGCACATTTTTCCTACTTTACTGTTACTTTTCAGGTTCCAGAAGGACAGCGAGGCAGTGTTGTATAGTGGGTAGAATGCAGGAATATACCCTGTTTAAGTTCCACCCCTGATGCTCCTTTGACTTCTCTATGCCTCATTTTCTGCGAAACTAGAATAATAAAACCTTTAGTCCCTATCTCACAGAGTTGCTGTTGGGCTAAATGCTTTTGTATTCATTATCCTCACAGTAACCTTGTGAGAAAAGTACTATAGGAGTTCCTTCCCCACCCCAAACCCTGCCCCCCATTTTACAGATGAAGAAACTGAGGCACAGGGTGGTTACATGACACATCACACAGCTAGTGTGTATAGCTCTGGAATTTGAACCTAAGTCACAGATTATAGATTGAAAACTGGAAAGGATCTCAAAATCCAATCTCTTCAGTTTACAGATGAGGAAACTCCGGCCCAGGGGAGGGACATGTGTTTTCCAAGTTCACACAGTAGGTTAGGGGCAGAGCTGGAACTCCAGACATCTCCAGATTTCCAATCCAATTCTCTTCCACGTGTCATTGGCCTCCCAGCCCAAGAGCCCCTTATTCTGTGCATCCTGAGGGTCTAGTCCAGCTATGTGCCAGTCCCTAAACTTACCCTTTTGGAAAAGGAGGCCAATGTTTTCTCCTGGGATTTCATCTCTTCTTTCCAAGCTTCTATCAGGACAGATCACTAAGAAAACCAGAGAAGCAGCAGGGCTGCCCCTGTAAAGTAGGAGGAATGGATATGTCATTACCTCTTGCTATGACTTAAAAGGTACCTGGGTACCTCTGCCCCCATCTTCTTCAGTAGCCTCTTCTGGTGATGAAATTTCTATCAGTAGAAATGAGGGCTAGTTTTTTTTTTTTAAATTAATCTATTTTTTAAATGAAATGAAAATAAAATCTTGTCTCTTAGAAGTTCTACATTATTCTCCATTGAAACCTTAGCAAGGATTCATTGAGCAAATTAGATAAATTGTAGAGCAGGTCTCAAAGGAGTGGGATGGACACAGGGCAATTATATTAGGTGGCAGATGGGAGAGGGTGAGCCTTGGGTACCAAGTGCTGCTAATGGAATAGGGTGACTTGGTTTTGCATCCCAGGCCATTGGGAAGGTCCTGGACAGCACTAGGCACTGGGCACTGGAAGGAGGTTGGCTTTTAAGGGACCATGCATGTAGAATAGCAAGAGGAGCACTGGCTTGGAAGTTGAGGCAAGCCCAGTTCCTCCATGGACATTCTGTATGACCTTGGGCAAGTCACCTCCTTGGGCCTCAGTCTCCTTCCAGAGTTTTCTTGATAAGATTATAAAGTAAACCTTTGAGAGAGTTTGCATGTGACCACCTCAGTGTGAGAGGACTGAAGACTTCCCCTGGGCTTGGGCACTTGTACTGTACTCAACTCGTTGAGGGCCAATGATTAAGTCTAGGGTGAGAGGTAGCTTAGGTTATTTACAGAATGATGGTTGTTGTTGGGTCATCTTTCAGTCGTGTCCAACTCTTCATGATCCCGTTTGGGTCTTTCTTGGCAGAGATACTGGAGAGCTTTGCCATTTCCTTCTCCAGTTCATTTTACAGATGAAGCAAACAGGGTTAAGTGACTTACCCAGGGTCACACCGATGGTATCTGAGACAGATTTGAACTCAGGAAGATGAGTCTTCCTGACTCAAGGCCTGGCATTCTATCCACGGCACCACTTAGCTGCTCCTGTACTAATCTTTAGAAAAGGAGCAGGGAGTCTTGGAGAATGGGAAAGAGATAACTAGGGATGAGTTAAGAGTGGCTAGGGTCCATTCATGCTTCTGGTAGCTTTGGAGAGGCATATCAATAAACATTTATTATTTGTTATTATTAAACATTTAATATCACTAAACATTTATTAAGTGACTGTGCTAAACCCAGGAGATATAAAAAGAGGCAAAAGACAATCTTTACCCTCAGGGAGCTTACAATCGAATGGGGGAGACAATATGTAAACAAATATAGACAAAGCAAGCTATGTACAGGAGAAATGGGAAATAACGAGCCGAGAGAAGGTGATACAATAAAGAGGGGTTAGAGAAGACTTCCTGTAGATGGTGGGGTGTTAATTGGGACTTAAAGGAAATCAGGGATATCAGTGGGCGGAACTGAGGAGGGAGAGTATTCCAGGCATGTGGAATAGCCAGAGAGAATGGAATGTCTGGTTCATGGAACAACCAGGAGCCTGGGGTCACTGGATCGACGAGTATGTGTCCTGGAGAGAGGTATGAGAAAACTGGAACGGGAGGAGGGGCCTGGGTTGTGAAGGGCTTTGAATGCCAAACAGAGCATTTTGTATTTGCTCTTGGAGGCAATAGGGAGCCATCGAGTAGGGGTGGTGATGTGCTTAGGCTTGTGCTTTAGTACTTTGGTGGCCAAATGGAGGTTGGATTGGAGTGGGGAGAAATATGAGGCAGGGAGACCCAGAAGCAGCCATTGCCATAGTCTAGGTCTGAGATGATGAACGTCTGCACCAGGATGGGGGCAGTGTCAGAAGAGAGGAGGGGTCCAATTGGAGCAATGTTTTGAAGGTAGAAATGACAAGACTAAACAACAGATTGGATATAGGAAGTGAGTGTGAGTGGGGAATCAGCATATAGCAGAAGCTTTTTAAATGCTTGTTGGTTAGCTGAAAAGAGAATGAGGATTTCCTGGACGATGCTGAATTTTTGGAGAATCCCTGAACCTACTCTCTTTAATGGAGGTAGAGCATTCTCTGGACAAATCTTATTTCTGAATTATATCTTTTCTAGCTCTAAAATGGCATAGAGGTGGAAAGAAAATGTAACCTGCTTCACAGTTTTGCACATAAGGTCCTGATTGGCCTGTATGGATAAGTGGGTTTGTTGGAATGCTTTCTTTCAAGAGAGCTCATGGAGAAATCTTTATTGGGCCTAGGGTGACCCGGGAGGTCCTCACATCCACTGTCCCTGGCACCTTTGGGGAGTTAGGTGGTTCCAACTAGTGTCTCTCACTCTATCTCTCTAATTTAGGGGAAAGTGCAAACTTGACGATGAGCTTACTTATTGTCAATACTGATGGTCAAAAGTGGGTAATTCCAACCAATTGAATTTGTTTGGGAGTGGGATGTTAGGGTTAGGGTGGACTTACTCATGTTTATCCAGATTTATTGTTTCCATGGATCCAAGAAACCACATACTGAGTAACTTGGAAACCTAGGTGACCTTTCCATGAGCACATGGCTAATAAAGGTCAGAGCTGGGATTTGAACTCATTCTTTCTTCAGTCCAGGTCCAGCACTGTGCCAATGCTACTTCTGCCAGAGCACAGAGATAAAAGACAAAGGTCAAGGTCATCTATTTCAATTTTCTAACTTTATAAATGAGGAAACTGAGGCCTAGAGGGCATAAGTGACTTACCCTAGTCACACAGGTAATAAATATCAGAACAGAATTTGAACCCAGGTCTATTGATTTGAAATCTAGCATTCTTTCTACTGTGCCACAATGCCTTTTTCCTTCCCTACCTCCTATCTCTGGTTTTGCCTTTCTTTTCTTTTTCTTTTCTTTTTTTTTTTGTATTCCTAGCACTTGGCAGTGTCTGGCACACAGTAGGTGCTTAATAAATGTATATGGCCTTAATATTTTGACTTGACTGTCTTCTTCCTCTACCCCACTAAGCCTGGCCCAGTGAGTGGCTCAATCCTGTAAGCCCTGCTCTTGGGGAGGATGGAGGTGGTAGGTTACCTGAGCTCTGGAGTTCTGAGCTACAGTCGAGCTGAAGTTACTTGGGCCCCTACCCTTGGGATGTGGGGGCCACCAAAGGGGGGCAAATTGGCTCATGTCAGAAACAAAGCAGGTCAAACAAGCTGTTTTGCTGACCACTACAGGGATCAGCCCCATGAGTAGCCTCCGTACTGGATGAAATATGGAGACCCAGTCTCAAAAAACAACCCACCCAAGAGCAGGCCCCAACAGACAACAGGAAAGGCATCTCTGGGGCTTGCCTGGGCTGGCCAGCCACTGCACAACCCAGGAGGACACCGAGGCATGTGGTAATGGAGACCTGAAACATCAAACGGCTTAGTTATAACAGATGTAACTCAGGGGACCGAACAGGTGTATAACAGTCAGCACCAGCTTGAGGCAGTGGTACTGGCCAAGCAGCCCTGAGCCCTCCACCCTTTCCACACTGAGCTGGTATTAACCTGGTTGCCCCAGGGGCTTGGCCCAGGATTTAGGAGTCTCTCTGGGAGGTTTCCGGATCCCTTGGCACGACACCAATCTGCTGGCAATCACCGAGCAATTCACTTCTGCATTTAAGAGCTTTTTAAAAGACGAAGGCCATGAGCAAAGCAGCTTGTCAGGGGCACCATCTGATCCCAGGCCTGTTGCAGCCTGTGAAAAGAGAATCCAGACGGGAGTCGGCAAGGCTATTAGGGGAAAGAGGGCTGGATGTGAAAACGGGAGGCTTGCTTTTGCAACTCAACTCAGACAGTAGCTGTGTACCCACATGGAAGGCACTTGGCCTCTCAGGGCCTCAGTTTCCTCATCTGGAAAATGTTCGTATTAGGAGGTTCTTGTGTGGGAAGTACTTCTTGAACCTTAAGGAGCTACACAGATGGGTGTTGGTATAGTCATGAAGACATGAAATATTGAGTAAAAGATACCATGGATGAGAATGTGAATGACAGGGCAAAATATCAAAATGTCTGGGGATACAGTTAAAACAATCCTCAGAGGAAAAATGATCTTTTTGAGAACTTGCAATCACAAGACAAGAAAGATGATAAATGAACTAGATATACAATTTAAAAAATGAAAATCAACAACTCATGCCCCCCCTCCAAAGCACAAAAGAGGAAATCTTGAAAATTATAGGAGAAATAGATAAAAGGGAAGATAAAAAGGATTTTACAATGAATAAAACTAAGACTGGCTTCCTTCAAAATCATGCCTCAGATACTTAGTGTGTGACTCTGGGCAGGGCATTTAAACTCTCTCTTCCTCCATTTCTGCATCTGTACAATGGGGACAATAGTAGCATGAATCTGATGGAGTAATGAGGATGAAACCAAGTGAGGAAAACTTTAAAGAGCTACGTATATGTTAGCTGAACTCCATAACAGGTATGCCATTTCTGGTCTTCATCTCCTTGACAAGGGTTCTGCAGCAGCCAGATGGGAAGGTTGGACATCGTCAGTCATTTTCAGGCAGGTTCAAACTAAAATGAAGGAAGAAGGAATTCTCATTGCTCCAAATGTCTCTGGGGCTAGTGGGGATTTTTGGCTGGCTTTGTGCTAGATAAACTTTTGTGGTTAGCCATTAGTGATTCAGAATGCCACCCCACCCCCAAATAATAAATATTTATCTCATTTTATCTTCACAACAAGCCTGGGAGGTAGGTGCTATTTTTAATCCCCATTTTACAGGTGAGGAAACTGAGGTAGCCAAAGGTGAAGTGACTCACCCAGGGTCACACAGCTATTAAGTATTTGAACTCTAGATTTAGTCTGTATAGGGAACTCCCAGGGTTTACAAAGTCTATCCACCCATGGGCAACTTCTTTGCAATGGATAATCTTCGAGAGATTCCTGGAGGCACTTTGCAATTAAATGCCCAAGTTCACTTAGTTCATATATATAAAGACAGGACCTGAAATTGGGCTTCCCTTTCTATGAATTTGTATCCATTAGGCCTTGTTGAATCTCATTAATATTATATTAATGACAGGTAAATAGCTGGGCCATGGAAAATAAAGGAAGTTAGGAGGTAGGGTAGTACAAATAATCATAGGTCCAGGTTCCAGTCCTGCCTCTTCCACCACCTACTCCCATATGACCTTAGTCTAAGCCGCTTAGCTTGTCTAGGTCTCAGCATCCTCATTGGTAAAATGGGTCCCATGATCTCCAAAGGAATTTACCATTCAGAAAATTCTCTGATTCTATCTGATCCAAGCCAACTCTTCCCAACCTCCACCCAAAGAAACAAGAGGGCAATTTAGATAGAACGTGGCTTAAGTGAGAATGAATACTTTATTCACCATTTGGTGCTGGATTATAGACCAGAACATACCACCCAGGCACAGCCCAGTGCTTTGGGAATAGGAGATCTTCTCTGATCTTTAGGACCTCACACTCCAAACTGTGAAAGAATCCCAGCTGGGTCTTAGAGGGTCCTAGAATTCAGAGGCAGGCAGATAATTGAGCCCTGGAAGGAAGGAAGAATGGCCTAAGAAGAGCTAGAGGCCTGGTCCTATAAAAATACATTCAGTGATAGGTTGCTAGGGAGCTAGACAGGCAGGAGACCCTAAACTAACTTCTACTGGGGGACTCAGAGAATCAGGGTCAGTACATTGCAGAAGTACTTGACGATGCCCATTTGAAAAGGCGTAGCCACCAGAGGTGGGGATCAGAGGTTCTCATCACTAGGGAGAGAAGCCCCAGAAGTCTTGGGGGAGGCAGGAGGGACATGGCCTGGAGGAACAAGATGGTCCTTCAGGCTGGTGGTGCATTCCCACCTTGGTTAACATTAGCTTTGTCCCGCCCCCAATCACTGGGCATGCTTTTGGTCGAGTTTTAGGGGCTTGAATTCCCTCCATGATTTCCCTTTGTACAATGCCTAGCTCCAGAGGACAGCTCAGGGACCACCTTCCCCAGGAAGCCCTTCCTCTTTCCCCACCCCCCCACCTGATATAAGTCCTCCCTCTCAAAATTATCTTGTGTAAGGTTTCCCTCCGTTTAAGCTCCTTGAGGGCAGGGAATGTTTTGTTTTTGTCTTTGGATACCAATGCCTAGCACAATATCTTACACATAGTAGGAGCTTACTAATAACAACAATAATAGGGACTAGCATTTATGTAGGGCTATAAGGTCTGTGGAACACTTTATCATTTGATCCTCACACCAACCCTGGGAGGTAGGTGCTATTATGATCCCCATTTGTTCCCCCATAATAATAATGATAGCTAACGAAAGTGCCTGCTATGTGCCAGGCACTGTGCTTTACAAATGTTATATCATTTGATCCTTATAACAATCCAGAGAGGTAGGTGCTATTATGATCCCTATTTTAAAAAATAGTGTGAATTTATATGGGACCTACTATGTGCCAGGCACTGTGCTAGGTGATGTGGACACAAGAATGAAAGACAAAAAACAATCAGTATCTGCCCTCAAGCTGCTTACCTTCTACTGGAGGTGGAAGGAGTTATGGGTGGGGTTCAAATGATAGGAATGTAGCCCCTACTTTGGAAGGCTCAGTTTCCCCGAAGGTACATGCTCGGGTTCCTAGAAGGCTCAGGAAAGGATGTTTTGGGGAAAACTTGGAAGACTGTGTTGAACTAGCAGAGCCTCTCCAAGTAGGAGCTACACACAGATAATACAAAGTATACACAAAATAAAAATACAAAGTAATTTCCAAGAGGGGCACTAACCCAAGGGACAGTCAGGAAAGGTCCCTTGTAAGAGAAAGCACATTACCTGAGGTGGAAGAGAGTGGAGGGGCAGAGGTGAAGAGGCAGGGCATTCCAGGAAGAGGAACAAGCCTGTGCTAAGGCTTGGTTCAGGGAGATGGCATGTCATGGAAGGTGAACATAGAGTAGGAAGATTTCAGTAATAATAGTAACTCGAATTCTATAGTGTTTTAAAGCTAACAAAATACTTTCCTCACAACTCTTCGAAAGTAGGTAATTGAAGATAATTATCGCTTCCATTTTATGAATAAGGAAACTGAGGCACAGAGCAGGGAAATGCCTTACCTAAGGTCACACAGCTAGGCAATGACCAAGCAGGAGTTCTAACTTCCAAGTCTTCTATTCTTCCCACTCAGTTAGGCTGACCCTGACCCTGGTCCTAGGCAATTACATCTTTTAGACCTCTAGGTGTTGATATGGCTAGAGTATTGGACTTAGAGTCAGGAAGATATGAGTTCAAATCCCACCTAAGACACTTACTGGCTAGTGACCCTGGCTGGGCAAATCGTTTACCCTTTCCAGCCTCAGTTTCCTTGTCTGCAAAATGGGGATAATAATAGCACCTACTTTCGCAGGATTGTTGACAACCTCTCCAGGCTCAGTTTCCTCAGCCTCAAAATGGGGATTAAATAGCATCTACCTTCACAGGATTGTCTTGAGGAACGAGACGTAGCCCAGGTAGAAAGTGCTTTGCGCTATGCAAACGCTAGTTATTGCTATGACCTCCAGAGCTTTGGGGTTGTTTTATGATTGGCTTTGGTCTCACTTCTGGAAGCTTCTCTGTCTGGGATTGCTGTACCCCAGACAGATCTGGGGTTGCAGCTGTTATTGTTCCCACAGCTTAAAGTTGTACCCTAGGGAGTGTGTGTATGTGTGTGTGTGTGTGTGTGTGTGTGTGTGTGTGTGTGTGTGAGCGTGGGTGAATGTGCAGGAGGGTCCATTACCTGTCTGCAGCACTCACCGCCCCCTCCCCCCCGCCCCCAATTCAGTTTCTTCTCCGGCACCTGCGTAAACTCTCAGTCTTTGTCAGTTACACCGCTCCCCCGCCCACTTCTACTGTGTCCTCGCCCCCGGCACACACTCAGCCAATGGTAGATCCAACAGCCCCCTAGCACCGCCCCTAGCCCAGCCCCGCACGCTGTCCTTCCTTCCTTTCTCAGCCAGGTTTGAGGAGGTACTTTCCCTAGCAGCTGTCTCCTTCGCCTGTGTGGCTTCCCCTCAGGGGGGCAGCTGGCAGGGAAGCTGCCCAGGCTTGCTCTGGATCCTGTGAGGAGGGGGAGCCAGGACGGGACGGGGCGGAGTGGGCAGGGGAAAAGAGAGCATGAGGAAGGGAAGGTGTCTCATAGCTCTCCTGAGCCATCCTTGTGAGGAGCTGTGCAGACGGCAGGCACAGAACATCTTACCTGAGCTCAGAAATAAAAACCTTACAACCCTGGACTTGGAGCTAGGAAGACCTGGGTTAACGTCCAGCCGCAGGTTCTTGATAACTGAACGAGCCTTATAACCCCTTTTTGCCTCTCTTTCCTCATCTGTAAAATGAGGGGGTTGGAATTGACAGCCTCAAAATTCCCTCTCGTCGCTGTACCTAGGATACTCTGACCTAATTAAAAATTATCCCCATTTTACGGAGGAAACTGAGGCTCCCAGGGTCACACAACTAGTAAATATGTGAGGCAGGTTTGAAACCTAGGTCTCCATGCCTAGCACTCCACCCATTACACTGCACCACCTCCCTAGCTTCAGGGAAATCCTGGAGGTGGACTTCAAGGCAATGCCCATTCTAGCAAGAATGTTGGCATCCATTTCTGCTGAGAATGGATCTCTAATGGTGGAACTGAGGGCCCTCATTTTTCTTTCCTTCCACTGAATTCATGGTGGGGCTGAGGTTATGGGAGGGCAGCAAGAAAGGAGGGGAGGTAGTGCACCTTTGTCATAGAACTGGTAGTGATGTATATGACCATGCCCAAGATAAGAGGCAGCCTCTGATCTATGAGATACCATCAAATCAAGATTCAAGTGGCTCAAAGGAGGGAAATTTCTTATTGAAAGTGAGTATACCTGCAGTCAGATACATTCTGATCAGAGTGGAATCCCAAAGTGGGGAGAGATGATGTATGGACAGAAGAAAGTAGTGTGAATGATGAATCCATTAAGTGTCACCCCTGCATTTATTCTTCACCCATTCAGGACTGTTTTATTCAAAAGTGGCTGTCATCTACTAACCCTGGACTGGTGTACTGGCAAAAGACACCAGCTCCCCTTGTCTATCTGCATATAAAACCCCACAGACCCTAACCTCCTTGGGTCATTCAGAATCAGGCCATTAAGTTCTGGACAGCCTGGAACTGTCCATCATGATGCTTCCTCACTTCTTGGATTAGCACTTACACTAAGGCTGGGGTGGTGCTGAGGCAGCTGGAAAGGTGCATTCTTAGCATCTTAACTGGGCATCGTATGCTAACGATGAAACCATGACATCCAGCCTGGTTGATCTTGCAGTCAGAAAAACCTAGGTTTAAGCCTGGTATATACCACCTGCATTTTTATAGGCAAATCATTTAACCTCTGAGTGCCCCCCCCCACAACTCTGTAAGACTGTTAGTTACAGACAAGTTGTTGGGTACCTTACAACCACCCACCCCCACAAGGTCCATAATTAGATCAATTGGATATGAAACTCCATCTGCCTTCAAATTCAGGACTAGACTGGTAGAAGAAAGAGGAAAAAAAAATCTTGTTTCTCTTCTGTAAAAGAGAACTGAAAGAAAGCACAACTTAGGAATGGAAATTAAAAAAAAAGGGGTGAAACTACTTTCACCCAAAACAGTGCTGTAAGAGCTGAGGTGGTAAGAGCCAGGTCACCTGAGGAGGGATGATGGTGTCAATGTGTGAAAGGGGACAGCCAAGAGATAAAGGAACATGAGACTGTGTCCATAACTTGCCCATTCAGTTTGGAGTCTCTCTTAGCATTTCCTTGAACCATATTAAAACAGTTTATGCACCTCAAAAGGGCAGACTGTAATAATAGCAAAAGCTAACATTTGCATGAAATTCTTATAAAGCACTTTTTTATGTGTAATCTCATTTGATCCCCACAATAACCCTGTGAGGTAGGTGCTGTCAATGTTCCCACTTTATAGAAGGGGAGACTTAGTCTGGAAGACATTAAATGACTTACCCATGATCATTCATCTAGTAAGTGTCTGAAGCAAGATTTGAACTCAGGTCCTCCTGTCTCTGGGTCTAGTGCTACTACTCCTAATTGCCTACAGTGGATACTGTAAAGAAGGAGGTATAGTGTAGGAGAAAGGGGAAAATGGATATTGAAGTGGGTGGTCTTTGGAGGAAAATTACTCTTCCCCTCATTATCTATCTCCACAACACAAGGCTACCCAATTCCTGATATTTCTATGCTGTTTCAATCTTGACACCCATCTCATTGATGTTCACAATATTCTGGTGAGGCTGGTATAATGCACAGTGTGGTATAAGGTATAGCTGCATAATGCCTGTTGCATGGTTCAATGCTTAATGTTTTTTTCATTTATTCATACTGCAGTGATATAAATTGTGGGATCCATATTCCAACTCCCCCTCAGACTGCTAAATCAGGTCCACAGGGCTTCACCCATAGTTTCATCTTTCCCTCATTGTGCTAGGAGTACCCCTGAGGGGCTGTGGGTTTATCTTCCTATTGGTATTGGCTCAGCCCCCTCTTCACCCCCATTCTGGTGTGTCTCTCTAGTATCAATCACCAGTTTCAGCTCAATTCTCTATTATGTCATTGATTGACCTCATGATTAGGGTCCACACCATCATTTACAGATTAGGTTTTATAGAAGGTTATTTACTGAAAAGATGTAGCAAGACCAGAAATTACAAAGCATTTGTCCCCAAGACAGGGGCAAGTCTTCCCTATACTACCTTAGTCTTTGGGGAGAGTGGCTATTACTAAGCATTCACTTTTCCAAGTTCACTTCCAAATGCAGCGTTGCTTATGAGTGGAGTGACACTCTTTCTTGTTGGACCTGTCTTTGGCCTTTGTGTTGATGGATGGATGAATAGGTGGATAGATGGATGCCAGTGGTGTGGATAGAGTTCTAGATTTTAAGTCAAGACTTTGATTTAGATCCTATGCTATGTGATGCTGGGTAAGTCACTTAATGTCTATAGCCCTCAGTTTCCTCATTTGTAAAGTGAGAATTTAGCCTTAGAATCTCCGAAGTCCTTTCTAGTTCTAAATGTCTGATCCTATAAAAACAGTGGTATGTCAGTACCAATACTCTATACCCTCATCCTCCGTACCCCTTCAGAGACATATGCATTCTGTCCCCTCATACACACATTTCTCTTTCTCTTTCTCTCTCCCTCCCCCCGTATGCCTTTCTTTCTCTTTTTTCCTTTCCCCGCCCATAACCCGTATCCAAACATACACACTCTCCCCCACCCACATATATACTTAGACATCCCGTCTACACCCTTCCACTCTGAGTTGAGACCAGAGAGCAAGGAATTTCAAGGTGAGGTATGTTCCTTCTCATGAGTCTAAACCAAGTAAAAGCTGGGGGTGCCAGGCTCAGTTAGGCAGAGAGAATGCAACTCAACTTTGCATATGTCCTTCCCAGACAAATGATGTCCTGAAATGCTCTGGGGGGCAGGAAGTTGCAGTTATATTAACATTAGCATTCTACCACCACACACCTGTCACTCTGAGGGCCCCCCACCCCAGCCCCTTTGGGCACAATCTGACCCAGGGATTTCCAAGGTGGGAAAGGGTGGAACCTTGGCAACCTCTCTCTTTGTAAGAAGATACCACTCAGACCTCCAACTAGAGGGCCCACCAGGGAAGCAAAGCACAAGCCAATGAGCCTATAAAGATTCCACCCAAAAAACAAGAGTGTCTCTTCCCAAAGGGAAGAGGGAGTGGTGAGAGAGAAGGGAGGGAAGAGACAGACTGAGGTGCATAAACAGATTGTCCTTGATAAGAAATTTTTGACTCCTTGCCCCTCCCTCCCTTGTACCCTCAAATCAGAGAGCCACCATATTCTGTGGATTCATGGAATCAGAATAGCAGAATGGCAGAAAGGACCTCAGAGGCCATCTGGACCAATGCCCACCTGAAAGGAATCACTGCTACATAATACCCCAAAAGGGGCCACTTCACCTCTGCTTGAAGACCACCAGTAATAGGGAGCCCACTGCCTCTTAAACCAATCCAGTACAGTTTAGGATGGCTTCTCCTGACATAAAATTTAAATTTACCTTTTGGAAAATTCCACCCATTGTTCCTGGTTTCACACCCTCCACCCCTCACTCCCAGTCTAATCTGTCTCCCACATGATGGCTCTTTACAAATATCTCCAGGATTCACTTCTCTGTCCTCATTCCCATTGCCCCCACGCCAGCTAAGGACTGGTGAATCTCCTGTCTGAATACAATGACTGAGGGATGTTGGGCAAGTTATTTAACCTCTGTGTGCCTCAGTTTCCTCATCTCTAAAATGAATTAGACTTTATAACCTTTAAGGTTATTAATTGCTCTCCATACCTCCAGCCTCTTCAGCTCTAGGTCCCTTAGAGTACTGCTACCAGACTATCCTTCCTAAATACTAATTGGAGCCAGCAAAAGTTGCTCCCCACCCACTCACATGATGACCCTGGAAAGAGGCCGGCATTACCCTTCTCCCAACTGCTTCATGCTGCTGGACAAATAGATAGCATTTACATGGCACTTTAGGGTGGTGGTTCTCAAAGTGTGGTTCAGGGCCCTCTAGAGGGTCCCCAAGACCCTTTCAGAGGATCTACAAGGTCAAAATTGTTTTCACAATAAATGAAGACATTTTTATTTCTAATATGCTCAATAGTGATAGACATAGCCCATAAAAAAGCTCTTTGGGGGAGCTCCTCAATCATTTTTAAGAGAGGAAAGGGGTCCTGAGACTTCTCCAAATTTGAGAAATGCTGCTTTAGGGTTTGCAAAGCTCTTACATTTTTATGTAATGTGAGTTTTATCCTCACATTTTATCCTCACAATAACCCTGGGGGTTAGGTGCTATTATTATTGCCATGAAGAAACAGAGGCAGACTGAAGTTAAATGACTTGCTCAGGGCCACACTAGCTAGAAGTGTCTGAAGCAGAACTTAAATTCAGATTTTCCTGATTTCAAGTCCAACACTGAGCCACTAATTGCCACAAACTACAGAATTGATATTCCTCAGGTACTCGTCTGACTATGTTATCCCCTTCTTTAAAAAGCTTCAGGGGCTCCCTCTTGCTTCTCTAGCCCCCAATTGTCTTTCCAGACTAATTTTACATTTCTCTCCCTCCCTGCCTCCATGAGTACATCACACTGCAGTTACCTCCTCAGGCTACCTACAGCTCCAAGGGCATTGTCTTACCACAATCTGGTCACCCTTTTCCATCTCTCCTTCCCCTTTCCAACTAAATAACTGCCTGTTACCTGGGACAGCTTCACCGGAAGCTGAACCTCTATGGATAATGATAACCTATCTGAACTCACTTCTCAGTGATTCAAACACTTTCTCCCTATTCTAATGATTCTGAATCCCTGGCTGACACTGTTCAAACCCTGTTCTCCAGCCCCCTCTGACTTTTCTCATTCCCATTCTCCCTTTAATCCCTTCCCATGCAATGTCTCACTCTAAAGCTACCCATTCCATTGTGCTTTCTGGAATGCCTACTCCGTAAGTAACAAGCTCATTGTCATCTTCATCTTTTCTTTTTTTTTTTCTCCCTCCATCTTCTTGTCCTCATTGAGACCTAACTTTCCTTGATGACATAGCCTCCCTGGCCACCCTTTCCAGCACTGGCTGTACTTTCACTTTTAGCCCTCCACCACCAATTCTTACTCAATGGCGGTGCTGGGGAAGTTGGAATATTCCTTGATCTTCATTGCTACTTCCAGGCACTTCCTCTCTCACCATCACTCAGTAACCACACCCTCTTTGAGGTTCATTCAGTCTGTCACCCAATTAAGAGTCTAGTAGCTGTTGTCTACTGAGCCCCTGTACACTCTCCTTCCTTCCTTCCTTCCTGCCCTTCTCTTCTTAACTCTCTACACTCTGACTTCCAATCTCATCATTCAACCAAAACTGATCTCTCCAAAGTTGCCAGTGGTCTCCTCACTGCCAAATCCAATGACCTTTTCTTAATCCTAATCCTTCTTGATCTCTCTGTAGCCTTAGACATCATCAGTCACCCTCTTTTCCTTAATACTTTCTTTTCTAGGTTTTTGTGACATTTCTCTCTCTGGTTCTTCTCCTCTCTATTGGACCATCCCTTCTCAGTCTCCTTTGCTGGGTCTTCATTCAGTTTGATGTCCACTCACTATGAGTATTCCCTAAGGTCTGTCCTAGGTCCTCTTTATCTTCAATCTTCATATGATTTCACTTGTTAATCTCATTAACTGTCATGGATTCAACTATCATTTCTGTGCAGATGATTCTCAGATCTTTTTGTCTAGCCTTAACCTTTCCCCTGTCCTCTGGTCTCACATCTATAGCTGCTCATTGGAGACTTCAAGCTGGGTTTTTGATAGACATCTCAACATGTCCCAAATTGAACTCATTATCTTTGCCTTTAAACCTTCTCTTCCTCATAAATTCTTTATTACTGTTGAGGACACCACCATCATCTCAGTCACCCATGATTACTACTTAGGTATCATCCTTGGTTCCTATATTTGGGGAAACCTACACATGAGTTATATCTGAGAGAATTCTTAGAGTAACTCTAGGTGGGAACAATGAGCCAAAGAGAGAAAATGATCATCCTTGGGCCAGGCCCCCCAGGATCAGATCCAATTCATGTGAGCCCAAAGCCTTGGGACCCTCTGAGACACAATTTATACAAATGTGCAAGCTTTCACTCCTCTTTGCACCTGTCTCTACAACTCTAGCTCAGTTGGTGTCATTTATCCCTTTTAAAGGTTATATGGAAGCCCAAGGGCATAGCCTAGGTGTATGACCTGGTCATGAATCCCTCAGCTACCACTAAAGTGAAGGTAAGGGATCAGAGGGAGTACCTTGCATCAGAAAAGTTCACATACCATCAGCACTTTAGTCCTCTTTCATTGGTCTACTCCTGTGATTTCATGGCTCTAAGGAACTCCCAGTGTGGAAGCTGCCTCTACCAATGCCTATCTGACATTGTTATGCAATTTACAATCTTAGAGATTTGCTTGGGACCCAGAGCTTTCTTGTGACTTGCTCAGGGTTACACAAGTAATGAGTGGGAGAGCCTGGAGCTGAACCCAGGTCCCCTGGCTCTAAACCCAGTGAATTTTATTTTACTGTATTGAGGTGGTCTCTCAAGGGTCTCAGCCTCTCTATAACCCTTTGCTCCTGGTTCATCTCTTTCATGCCTTAGTTTTGTTTTATTTTTTGTCTTAGTTTATTTATTCACTACCCCCAGTTCTTTTATGATGGTGAGGAGGTAATATGAAGCTAGAGACAAAAACATTGTGTCTTTCATGGGTCATGTCTGGGGATCTCACTCCAGCAAGAGTGAGCCATCTGAGTGGAGGAGTCAGGCTAAGATTTATCCTTTTTTGTCATCCTTTCCACATTGACCATCTCCTGATATAAACTGACCTCCCAATGGGTGAGGCTTTTATAAAAATCTTGGAGCTTTCTTGAAATCAAATCCTACCCTAAGGGGACTGGGAACATTAATGGAATCTTTTGTGATCAATCCCTACAGACCTTTGTAGGAGTGAATATCTATCATTGCAGATATTGCTTTATCTGATCATAATCTTTTAGCATTCCATCTTTCCCTTACCTTATTATCCTTAACCTTGTTCTTTGTCCACCGTGACCTCCAATCTATTCACCTCTCATTTCTTTCTCAGGCCAGCACCCCCACACTGGTTATACTCTCGTCCCTTCCTTATCTAGACTCCTTGGTGAACCAATTCTCCTCTGCAATGCCTTCTACTCTTGAATATCTTGTGCCCCCCCCATCTCCCTCAGGCTTTGCTAATCCTCAATGCTGAATTACTCCTACAACACTTTTCTTCTGCTCCAGTTTGCTGAATTTATGTATGCTGAAGGAAGTCATGAAAATACAGATTGTGTCAGCTTCAACTTTATTTCATCAAATTTCACCTGGGCCCTCCCTTTCACCTAGGCTGTCATCGTACTCTTTCCTAACTGATTTACTGTCTCCATACCCAAAGCAGCTGTTTCAGACTTTCTAATTTTCTTCTCAAGCTCCCCATGGTACCAACTCCCCCATCTTCCCTACTTAAGACTTTGTCTCATACTTCACCAAAAAATCGAGGTAATTTCTCTAATGCTCCTTCTTTTTCCTTCCTCATCTCACATCACCCACTTTCCCCTCACTAATTCCTCCTTCACCCCATCTCACATGAAGAGGTAACCCTTTTTCTTGCCAAGACCAACCCCTCTATGTGCACAAGTGATCACATCCCATCCTATCTTTTCCAGCTGACCACTCCCTCTAACATTCTCACTCTCCTAGCTTCCATCTCTTCCTATTTCCCCTTCTTACAGGGGTCCTTCACCTGGGGTCCATGGATTAAATTTAAAAAATATTTTACAACTATATTTTAACATAATTGGCTTCCTTTGTAATCCAATGTATTTTATTTTATCAATTTAAAATATTATTCTGAAAAGGGGTTCATGACCTTAAATGGTTAAGAACCCCATGCCCTATACATATATAAACTCCATGAGAACAAGGATTATTTTTGCTTTTGTATTTATATCTTCAACACTTTGGCACATGGTAAGCCTTTAATATATTTTTCTTTCTTTCATTCATTCATTCATTCATTTGTTCATATAGAGGTTGGAAGGAGTGAAGAGATAGGGGTGGACTGATATTCCCCATAAAGGGAATTGCCTGGAATTCCTGGCATGTCCTGGGGGATCGAGGAAGGTTTCTGAGAAACAGGACTCCACCTTAGCTGGGCTGGAGTTTCCCTTCCCCCCCCCCCACCAAAAAAAATCCCTGCTTCTTTTGGTTACTGGGAGAAATAGGAACATCTGGATGCTGCTAAAAATAAGTGGCATTATTACTGTCTTCCCACCTACTTGGGCCTTTTCATTGCTGCTTACTTGAAAGAACAATGTAACCCATGCTCATTTCTTTGCCCAGAGCCCTTTTCTGTTCCTGTCCGTGGGTTTGACAGAGACTTGGGGGGTGGGGAGTGTGAGTGGGGGGTGGAGGTGGAAGTACTAAGGTTGTTCTTACTGTGCAAATTCCCTCTTCAGTGTTGTTCTTCTTCGGCCTCTCAAGGAGAAGTCAAGTCAAAGGCAATTCATGGTGGGAGGGGCACGATTGTTACCTCTGCTGGGGTAACTTAGAAATGGACAAAGGGGAGGGAATCCTGAGGTAGACAGACGAGCAAAGAAACAAAGCAACTGAAAAGGAGAGGGAGAAGAATGAAGGAGAAAAGAAGAGAGAGGCAATATAAAGGAGTGGCTATCAGGTTGGACTTGGCAGGAATTACTATAGCTGTGTGACAGTGGTCAGTGTGTGAGACTACTCTCCAAGACCACCCATCACAGATGGGTGAATGGCCCATCTTCATCAATAGATCGCTTCTATATCAGGAGTTCTCCACTTGGGTAAAATCAGGTTGACTTTAAAAGAAGAAGAAGAAGAAGAAGAAGAAGAAGAAGAAGAAGAAGAAGAA